>NW_027278735.1:0-252738 GCF_046629955.1 Centroberyx affinis | reverse complement strand
CCTACCACTAACATTTCACAGTAAATCAGACTGACCAACACCAGTTAATGAAGCTGCGACTTACCTGATACATTCAAGACGGCGAATGTAAGTAGGAAAATCTGTAGAGCGACTCTGGCTGCTGATACGGACATGCTGCGCTACAAGTAACACTACAACATCGATCCGGAGAGAAATGAGTGGAGAGCAGCACACATTTTTATCGCTCGTTGTCCGTGACCGGGACCGTCCACTTCAAGAGCCACAGTTTTTCCGTCCTCACATGGAGATGATGAATTTCTTTGTGTGTCTATTATTTAGTGCGTTGCAGTGCAGGACATTTTTTGAGATGATCAACACCAGTATGCAGCACAGTGAAGGAAATGCTGAACACACAGAGGTGAAACTGTGACCAATCCTCTCATCACACAATACTCAACTGATCAAAGAAATCTGAAGGATTCTGATTCTGACATCTGAAGGATGCAGAAAGCCAAATTGAAGACTTTTTAAGAGCTTTTTAGTGCTAGAATTGGTCTGGAATCAGACCAATGAGAGAGAGAGATAGATAGATAGATAGATAGATAGATAGATAGATAGATAGATAGAGTACTTTATTTATCCCAAAGGAAAATTACAGTGTTGCAGCAGCAATTCACATAAATGACGAAAAAACACACACACAATGAGGTAGGTAAAAGTCAGAACACAGAATATATATATATATATATATATATACACACACACAAAACTACACTACAACTACTATAAACTATACAACTACTATATACTATATACTATACAACTACAATACTACACTACAACTACTATACTATAATAAATAGAAACAAAGTAGAAGGCAAGATATTGATATTAAATAAAGTAGAAGGCACGATATTGCTATTAAATAAAACAACAACCAAAACAACAACCAAATTAACAACCAAAATAAACAAACAAATCGGGCAAAAGCAGCCTATTTCCTAGTGAAAGTTCTGAAACTATACATGGGGAGTATAAGAAAAAGGAAATTAACATAAGAAAGGCCAAGCCGCCATCATTCGACTGTTGCTTTGAATTTAGCACTGAAATATCTTTCAGAGTGACCCACTTTCTGTACAAATGGGTGTTGTTGGATTTTCAAAACAAAGCAAGGAAATAGTATTTATAATTATATATATATGCAAATTTGTCAACTTGTTGGCCTATTCTTAGAACCCCCAAAATTCTTCGCCTTTATAGTGTTGATTTTTTCCGGATATATTAAAGCAGATCTGGTGAAAGCAAAATATGTTTGTCATATATTAACCCTGTCCTGTGGGCATGCGTAATGTGATCATCTGGCAGTGTTAGTAATGTAATACATAAGAAAATAAAAGCACCACTGCCGGTCCCGTTCACATCTTTTGGTGAAACTGCACAATTCATGGTATTTGCCTTGTGCCGGTTGCACAAAACACCTTAAGTTTCTCTCCTTAAGTATGACACTTAAGGCTTAATTTCTCCTTAGCTGAGGGACTTACTTAAGGGTGTTGCACAGAATCCCTTAAAAGGTTCCTTAGTTAAGGAAAAACGTTAAGGCATTTACTGCATTGAAAGAGATTTTACAGCGGTAAAATTCTACAGTTTCCATGGAGACCGTTTGTTTGCTTACACTTGTGCTTGTGATACCTGTTATCACCTCACCTGTTATCGTCTCACAGAGTTGGCCTATAGATAGTAAAAAATGGCAGAAGAAAAGAAGACAAGAAAACCAAATTGGTCAGAGGAGGAAAAGATTATACTTCTGGAGGAATACAATAAAAGAAAGCACATACTAAAAAGTAAATTTGATCCGCAAATAACAGCAAACAGAAAACAACGAATGTGGGAGGAAATTGCAGCAGAAATTAATTCAAGAAGTCTGGTGAAGAGGTCCATCCAAGAGGTCCAAAAAAAATATGACTTCTTCATTTATCGCGATTAACTCACCCATGTTGCGGTTTAAGAGAGTCAGAGGTACCTTAAGTTTTTTTCCTTACTTTGGTTGCTAAGGTCTTTTGTGCAACAGTTTAACTAACTTTAAGGGACTCCTTAAGTATAAGACCAAGATAAGGAGAAAACCTTAAATACTTAAGTGAACATTTTAAGGAAACCTTAAGGAGAAGACTTAAGGGGTGTTTTGTGCAACCAATTTCATTTTAAGGAAACCTTAACTCGGACTTTAAGGAAAATCTTAACTTAAGGTGTTTTGTGCAACCAGCCTTATTTCTTTCTTTCCGATTCTGCCTCGAATGTAAACAATCTGCCAACTCTTCTAATTTTATAGTTGTATCAAATTGAGACATAATAAAAAATATCCCTGCGTTACATGGTGAAAAAAATGAATGCATTATAATACCTGTAAGCCCTTAAACTGAGATAATTTAAGACTTTTTCCAGACGGTTTAAGGGACCCGAGGAAAATATCCTGCAAAGAAGTCGGGAGTTATTTCTTCACAGAAGTACAGAAATGGAAATCTGGACGTGAAGCTGAAACCCTGCCATCAGCCCCTCTAATTTCCTCTCCTCCTTTTGTGTTTTCTCTCCCTCCGTTTAAAAAAAAAGCCAGATTAAAGGCGACGTGGTGCTGAGTGACAGGCGGGCGGGTGGCGGCGGGTAGGTTAGTGGGTGGGGGTGGGGGTGGGGGGGGGGGGGGGGGCGGGTTCAAATTCAGTCCAAACGTAGCATTCCAGATCTTTCACTCTCTCTACATGTGTGTGTGTGTGGAAAATCAAATTACCACAGAGCAGATCAAACCGTTGTGGAAGAAGACAGTCGCATTCCTGGGATCTCATAAAAAAAAAAAAAAAAAAAACGACGACTGCATTGCTATGGAAACTGCAAGTGAATTGAGTCCTTCGGTAAAACGAGACGGAAAACCTCCAGCAGAAATGAATGCAATTGCAATAACTTGCTGTAGTTGACGACAAGTGTTTTCCTTTCACTGAAACATCTGATCGGTTTCATTTTGTTTCCCAATCTGCCGACAAATCAAAGTAACACTCTCATCTCGTCCCCAAGCGATGTTTGCCGTGCTAAATGGCTTGCTTTAAGATGGAAGATAAACTGAGCATGAAATTAGAAAAGGTAATGATATATGTTTTTGGGAAAGATGCTAATTTGCAATTAATTGGAATGCCTATCGAAACCCATCTGCACACCCACTTTTCTCTGGGTTCCTAGAGAGTTTCAATTTCTAATTTATGCACTTTTTCCACACTTTTAATTTCTTTTGATTTGATTTGAAGATTTTGTTGTTGAGTATGATTTACACCGATAGTTGTCTCGCCTCTATGAACTATGGCATATCTCTCTCACTATATACTATATGGAGATTATTCTTCATAGCAACAAATATGAAAATATGTGATTAACAAGGGTCAATCAAGTGATTTTCTAAAATGATCGAGACCCAAATGGCCGATTCCTTTTTCATTTCCAGACTTTGCAGAGCCTGTGTTTGAACCTTTTTTTCTGCAACAAAAACCAAGCTGCCATAGTATTCAGTTCTCAAGATTTTGTTTTCAAATGGTAAAACAATAATGTTCTTCATAATATCTTGCAAATAAGTGTGGTTTAGCTAAAAGGATATTTATTGAATTCATTTGAAGAGTAAAACGTCACAATACTGGACCCTGATTGGCCGACAACAGCATCTCCTGTAATCCAAATGAGGTGGAGGCTTTCCAGTTCTAATGCTGCAAACTGGCCTGATTGGACGGATTTCAGTAATAATGTAGTTAGGGAGCCAATCAGGGCCAAGTCCAGTTGTGATGCGTTGGCGCGTTGTGGGGGATTTTTGAAAACACAATAACTTTAAATTTAGCTGCTCAAACTGAATCAAATTTCACCAATGATTCGATTAAACATATTTGATCATATACAGGAAAAGTTGAATTTCTATGAAGGGCCCCTTTAACTCTGAAAATTCGAGTGGACGACCCCTTTAACGGCCTTACGCACAGAAGCTGCCGGAATGCCAGGAATGACGGTGAGCTCACCAGACACGGCCTGGACGAGCCGGTCATACGAGCGGGGGGGGGGGGGGGGGGGGGGGGGTAGGTTTTAGCCGTCATCCTGCAGACAAAGCTCTTTCTCTGCGGGACGCTGGGAGCTCCGGAGCCTTGTCATCACTGACGTGCCGCTCCGCTCCACGGGACAAACCTGCGACCGCAACACAGACGACAGATCCAGATCCAGACCAGACCACTGTAGAAGTTGTTTCAGCTGTGCATACGATGTCTTGGCGTTAGGATGTGAAATCGGGGTATCTGCAGGTTTCAGAAAGACTCTTTAAAAGCTTGTTAATAAAGGAATAGTTCACCCAAAAATGAAAATGCTATCATCATCTACTCACCCTCATGCCAAATGAAACACAGGTGAAATTTGTTAGTCCATATAACACACAGGGAGGTTGCAGCACAACTTGGTAGCAGCCTTCTCCAAAACAACTGAAGTCAATGGGGACCTGTTCTTTAGAGCTCCAAAACAAAAACAGCCAAACAATCACCCTGTGAATAGAAAGACCTATACACCATTATTTGTTGCAAATCAATCAGCTGTAGTTAAGATTTGCACTAAATGATGGTGTAAATATACTGTAGGTCTTTTTGGAACTCTGAAGAACTGGTCCCCACTGACTTCAGTTGTTTTGGAGAAGGCTGCTATGGAGTTGTGCTGCAACCTCCCTGTGTGTTATATGGTCAAACTTCACCTGTGTTTCAACTGGCATGAGGGGGAGTGGATGATGACAGAATTTTCATTTTTGGGTGAACTATTCCTTTAATGCTACCTGGAATTGAATTTATGACCAATTTAACAACCAAAACTGGCTAAACAAGCCTTTTTCTGACTGAACTTAGCTGATAAAAGTGGTGAAACTATAAATGGGCAGGATAAGAAAAAGGACACCAGGAAATGAATTGTAAAGGGACATGAAGTTCAACTGTGTTTAGTCAAGCAGATAGGACGCAGATTGTTCTACTAACCCTGTTCTGGATTCATCTAAGAGGGGACATGCAGCGCTAAGAAACCTGTCATTACATGATTAAAAAATAAAACATCTAATAGCTGGATTTAAGACTTTTTAAGGAGCCCCAGATAACCTTGAAAATGAAACTTTTTTAAGTTACAGTTCAGTTACCTGTTTCAAACTCACATTTTTGATTTAGCTTTATCTGGAAACTTGTTTGCACATACATCCTTGGTTTTAGCAACCACACACTAAAAATATCTATACTATATACTGTATATGTATTACTTATTGTCTGCTTGTTAGTTCCAGAAACCTTAGTGAATTCAATGAGTCATTATTTCTCATCAACTGAACACCAGAGTGGCCAAAATGTTCCTTAAGGCAGACTGAGGTCCAGATCCACTAAGATTACGTTGTATTTGCACAACAGTTGCTTGACCTAAGAGCACAGTTTTTTTTGTCTTAGTAACAAATTAATGCAAATCAATTTGTGGCACAAACAAGCCCTTGAAAAGAGCACTACACAAGCAAATAGCCAGTTCATCATTAACTGCAAACATAAATTGCTTCACTTTTAAGATGAATCCACCAAGGCTGGCACCTTCTCCGTCCTAAAGCCCTTTTATAATTGGAGCATTCTCTGATCTGATCTGAAATTGTAGGATGGAAAACCCTCTGCAAAGTCTTGACGCCACCTTTCAAAGGATCTTATATGTGCAACAGTACTTTGGGGAAGTCGGTGTTGTGAAGTGTTAATGATATTATTTGCATGGCCTTGCCTGATTGAGCACGGTTAGTGAACAGCATGGTTTTCTGATTTGGTCATTTTTGGTGATAAGGGTTCCCACACCTTCTTAAACATCAAATTCAAGGACTTTCCAGGCCCAATTCCCTCAAATTCAAGGACCCGACACGGCATACTTTGAGACACGGATCAAGGTTAATTACTGGTGCAACACTGAGAATATTTGACTTCAATCACTCATGCACGCATATCATGCACGCATTCTCGAGGCAGGTGGCGCGTGAAACAAGGACACACAGACGGCAGGAGACACACATGCAGACAGCGGAACGTAGCCTATTTTCTAATGTTAAGTAAAAAAAAAAATACCAAAAGAACTTCAATTTCTATTCTTGCACAAAATATATAAATTCAAGCACTTTCAATGACCCATGTCTATTTATGTATATTTTCGAGAACTTTCAAGGCCTTGATTTTTTTTTTTCAAATTCCCAAACTTTCAAGGATTTCAAGGCTGCTCTCTTGCGGAAATCTTCTAGGCCCCAGTAGTTTCATATAAGCACTTGTGCAATAACTTAAATTTCATGTCATAGTGCAATAATCTATTGTGCAATAATTTATAGTGTGAATTTTTCATATAGTTTGTATTTATTCATAGTGTGTATTTTTTTTTATATAGGGTATATCTATTATTTATTTTGTATGCTGCTCTTTTAATTGCCTTTCTTTGCCTGTTTTTAAAAGCTGACTCAGTGAGTTACGTACAAGAATTCCAATGTACCTGTACTGTTTTGTACCTGTGCAAATGGCAATAAATCTCTTGAACTTGGAACTTCAGGCCAACAGCAAAACAAGTGCCTCAATTTACTCATAGCTTCACCAGCATTATAATCTGTCCTTCAGACAAAACACAAACTTGACAATGAAAGAAGTATTATAGCAAAGACAATGAATGAAATCCCAGAACTGGCATTTTTTTCTATTTTACTTTTCATAAAGGATGTAATTGCAGTCCGTTCTTGTTTAAATCACATGAAAAATACTTCTGGTATTCGCAAATGTGTTCTTAACAACTGCATTCTGAAAACTTAACTGAGATGAAAAAAATATATAACTTCAATGAACATTACATGAGAAATCCTAAGGCAACTTGTGAACAAATACAGAGAATAAACAATCCCATACCAGACTAATCCCCTTGTAAAAGTTGAACAAAGCCCCACCCCCCAAATACAATATTATGAACAATGTATGCTGAACATTTCTTCAACCCAAATAACAAGTGCAGTGAATGGTGCTGAAACCATTGATTGTGTGTCCTCATACCTCTGGGAAAGAGCCAAATTGCATTCTGTGACATCTAATTGTGTGTGATCGCAAAAATACAATAGACATTAAATGTATTTTTTTTTTAAAATCTCAAGTTCATGATTTTATGGGTATTACCATTTCCAACAAACACTTCCAACAAAGCTTTTCTTTGGCAGGCAAGGCAACACGTCTCTGAAGGAAAATTCCTTTGGTAAAACTTCAGCACAGTCAAATTGAAATGTTTTAAAAAGGGTTAGGCCTATAATGTCAGTGTCTTTCCTCTTTTCATAAAACATGCTAAAAAATAGGATTAAAACTGAAGAATATAAAAATAAAGACATTACAAATCACAATTGCTGTTAGACATTTCTGCCATTTAAAGTGAAGATAAAAGTGACTGGCCAAGAGGCAAGTCATACTAATAACCCTTCAGGGGAATGACGTCTGCAACAAGAGCCAAACACCTGAGGCTTCAAATTGGGATGAGTGACAAAGATCTACAGTGTGCCGCGCTCAATGCAACTCCATCGCACAATAGAAGTCCAGGGGGACGTCGCCCAAATGTGTTCTGCGAGATAAAAAATTCCATTTCAACGTCACCTCCAGATGCCATGTGCGTGAAATGGTACCTAGTCCAGAAAGGCTAAAGAGTAACTAAGGGTACTGGTCATCTGCTATTGGCTGGTCTTTGGTGCCAGGTGATGTCACCTTCTATAGAGTACAACAGGTGGTGACGCCTACCTGGCACCAAAGATCAGCCAATAGCAGACGGCCATTTCAGTACCCTACTTTTCACCGTTAGATGTCAGGCTTCACCGCAGATTTGGGTTTGGGGTTTAGTTACTCTTTAAACGAAGAGAACTAGACGGAGCGTCAGACTGGCTGAAAACATTCAAACTGTCCACAATGTCTTGAACTGGATCTCAGTCCACCTAAAGTGGCTGCTAAACTGGCTGCCAGGAGCCCAATATGGAACTATGTCACTTACAAACACCCAACCAACATCAAAAGCCGTGTGGAAAAGTTGTCCAAGTCAAGTTAACACATTTGACTTGTTGCTGTGGCGTTATAGTAGTATAGAAATTTTAAATACTAAAGTTAGTATCGGTAACACAGTCAGAATTCTGGTACTGTAACCAGTGTCAAAGCATGCGACATGAACAGACGTTTTCTGTACCAACTGAGGCTTGAATACATGACCAAAGAGTCCGTCTGGCAGCAGATCAGTTCATCGCCAGTGAAGACCAGCCAGCGAATACATCAGGGACCGACGATATGTGGTGATGATTGGTTGAGAGGAGGATGTACGCTTAGTGCCCGACCCTGCTGTCCTAGCTGTGGTGCGGATGCTGACTCTGGATCAGGCCCAGCTTGCTCTTCAGGCCTTGGTAGAACGCGGACAGGTTGCTGTGGTCCTCCAGCAGCTTGCTGTGTTCCTGGACCAGACGGGACGAGGTCTGCTGGTCCCTCTGGTCCTGCTCCAGCTCGGACATCAGCTCCGTCCTGAACAGACAGCGCAGGAGAAAGCCTCGGTCAACCAAATTCGGAACAAATTCCTACCCGCCGGTTTCATTTACATGGACAGGAACTGGTCCAAAGGTCTTCACGTTTTAAAGGAAGGATTGGAATGACAGGGGAGTCATGGGTAGCTGAACTCCCTAAAAGTAATAAAACTCTGAGCTATCCGTTCCCTTTGGTTTCAACCAGGAACGCCAGTGATAATGCAGCCAGCCATTTTAGTGCAACTGAAGGATAAAACTTTACCCCAATGTGACAAATGTCTGAGAACATTCCCAACAAACTGACACATGACTGAATAACCCTACATACAGTACAAAGCATGGGTTGACTTACTTCCTCTGAACAAGAAGAGCGATCTCAGTCTGGACTTTCAGGTATTCCTGAGCCATTCTGCAGTGCTGCTCAAACACAGCCATGGACTCTTTGGAGTTTGGACAAGGGGTCAGAGGCTAAAAACGTAAGAACAGATCAGCACTTTGAAGTTATTAGCCCTCTTAAGTCCATAAACATTAGCTAATTTCATATCCAAACTTTATCTATAGTATTTTGGAATAAAACCTTTCACATACTCAATCCAGCATCTGTGAAGTGCTTCAGTTTGACTAATCAGATTAACACTGAGCATTTTTGTTACACTGATATGAAATCAGGCTAAACTGACATTAGCATCATTTTCCATGCATGGATCCATTGGCATCCTAGCCTTGAGATACCAATAACGCTACCACATTTCCTGATAATGGATAAAAATACAGAATTACAGTCTGAGGTATTAACTTGTTTCAAGGGAAAGACAACACAGGGTCTCAATGTAAAAACAATGAAACAGTCTATTTTTATTAAGGACAGGTTTTATCATCTAAACCAAGCAAAAGATTATTTTCAACTTACCTCTAACTGGTGATCCAGTTTCAGGTTGGCCATGGGAATGGAGCTGTCCAAGCCATTGACAGCTAAGGACACACACACACACACACACTTACACTTTAAATTGGGCACTCAAGGCACTGATATGAAATTAAAATGGATCAACATACAGTATGAGAATACTCAATGGTACAATTATATGGTGTTGCGCCTCCAGGAAAAGTTGTAGACGCATGTAATCTGTCATCATCAAATCTTGCTCATTGTGAAAGAATAACATTGGAGCTACTGTACAACACACGATACACACCCCATGGAGATGAAAACACTAGTTGGTTGCACTGTAGCGCCCCTTAGTGGTGCACTGTGACAATGACAACTGATCAGCTTTTACTTTGCCTATAACCAGAGGCTGATGAACTAAACTTGCTGAAGTAGGGTCAGAGGGGAATAACGATTTTTTACTACTTCCATATATCACAAAAGTCCCCAATGTGTTTGTCATCAGCATCACTCATAATACCATGCTCTGATTCAGCATACAGCAGATCCATAAGGCAACAGTTACATACTCAGCACAATATGACAATAAGGGTTGAACTTTTCACCTTTATTTATCCAGGGCGAGACAACAGAGCACGCATGCTATTTTCCAAAAACACCCTGCTTCACATTTATACAGTTACACACGTTCAGCACTACTGTGATATTTTTCACAATTTATTATAGCTCTAGTTACTATAGCTATACCTAAACTTGAAAAACAGCTAAGTGCTGTGCCTTACAATTAATAAACCTGTAGGCTAGTAGGATAAGTTGCAGGCAGACCTCTGCCACCAAAAATGTATGCTGTAAAACAAATAGTAATTGGTACAGTTGTCAGAACTGATTAAATATTAATTTTCAGAGCGCTAGATTGAGTTATGCTGACAATAGTGATAGTTACAAACTATCAAAAGGTTTTGCAATTATGGTTTAGATACTGGGAAATCTTTTTTAAATATATGCAAAAAGAGCACAAAATAAAGTAAATACCCACACTGAGAGCTGACTGATTAAATATAAATTTTCAGAGCGCTAGATTGAATTATGCTGAGAATAGTGTTACAAACTATTCTCAGCATAATTATGGTTTAGATACTGGGAAAAAATGTACAAATATATGCGAAAAAAGCGCAAAATAAAGTAAATGTCCACACTGGGAGCTGACCGGTTCCTGTTTTGTACCTCGGCGACATTCAGGTCACATTCTAAAGTGATCACATCGGGCATTTGCTCACTCACAGTGTGTTAAAAGACCTCCTCAAGAGGTTTCCTACCTGTGGGACTCAACATCATCCGCAACTCTGATTGGCCAATGCTGGCTGAAGGGCTGGTGCAGTGGGCGGGGCTTTGGGAGCGTGTTGGTTGGCTGTCCACACTGGACGCTCTGGACAGACCAGTTCGTAACGTCGCGGTCTGAGGTGAAACACAAAACAACAGCTGAAATGAGTGCAACAATATTTGAAAAATTGCCCAAAAAACCTGAATCTAGACAGTAGAGCATAAAGAAATCTACATTTTATTATTCTACCACTAAACATGATAACAAAAATATGTCAATGTGGCATTTCATTCATCATTTTGTATATATTTTAAAAAGCTTAATATTTTGTTTTTTTGGGATCTCATATTTAGTTGACCGATTACAATGTATGGAAATTTTGTGCATTGGTTGAAAAAGTGTTGATGTTGATTTAAAAAAAAGAATTTGTTACACTGAAATGTTGAAATATTCAATGTTAGTCAAAATTCATGGGTGAAAAAATACAGCAGGTATTGACTGTTTACAAACATTAGAAAGTATTTGCTTCTGCGGTCATATTTCAGTGTAGTGCTTGTTAACAAGTCATGTATTACACAGGTAATCTCAAAATACCTCCTCAAATTAAGGTGTATAAAAACAGACCAAAAGTATGTTATAACCCCCTGGGGGCCCAGTTTGGCCCGCGGGTCCCACTGTGCTTTGGGCGGCCCTGTGCTCAGGATTTTGCGGCTATATTACCTTTGAAGGTTTGAACTGTAGTGGAAATTTGGCCTCGGTGCTTTTCAGGGTTTCCTCTCTGCCTAGTGAGTTTCTGTGTTCCATGTTGTTCTCAGTCCTGTTACTGTTGATGGTGTAGTCTGCATACGACCCTGCAGTGGGAAAAGATGGACGTCTGAAAACATAGTCCTTCTCTGGCTGCAACACTGATATACCAGGCATTCGCCCAGCGCTATATAGTCAAGGTGGGCTGCCTGCACAAAAGAATAACACTACCTTGACTGAAAAAACAATCAAATTAACTCCAAAATTCCATTTATGAGTGGAGTAATACTGGTACATTTTTACAACTTTAGCTAACACTAATGCTATAATATCAGCATGCACTGTCTAAACCAGTGGTTCTCAATGTGGGGTCCGGGGACCACCAGGGGTCCTTGAGGGGGTTCTAGGGGGTCCCCAGCAAAACTTAAACTTCAGCATTATTTCATTTACAAGAAGTTTACAAGAAGTTAACACAATTAGAGAATGTAGAAGAATGACTGTTTTGATCATAGTTTCACTGTTATCTCTCTACCTACAATACAGACAGTCATGGAATTCTGGACAAAATCATATCTGACAATAAAAATATTCTCAGATTTGGGTCCGAGAGACAAAATCTCATCAAATGGGGGTCCGTGGCTCTAATGTGGATTAAATTAGGGGTCCTTGATATGAAAAAGGTTGAGAATCACTGGTCTAAACACTGATTGGCTACATTAGCAAGTAAGATAAATACCTCAAACTAATTCTTTCTCTCTGCATGTAACTACTGGTAGCCTTTATTTAACTTGTCAGACACAATACAAATTAACTGAATTATTTCCATTAAATATTAAACCAAAATGGCAAATAGAAACCCACCCTGACTAATATATTTCCTGTGTTGACTAGAGACATTTTCTTGAAGTTGCCAGAAACTGAGATCATGCACAGATTTAGGCTGTAGAGGTTATAGTGACCTGTGCTTGTGGCTGATGAGGAGCCACTTCTATTGGCTGACTGATGTGGGAGCTGGAGTGGCTCATCTGAACCAGGGAAGTACTGTGGAAAATCAAAAGTGAACATCACACAAACAGATTAAAGAGAGCTCATCATAGTTTGACTTGATTCATGAAGCCTTGCCCAAAAATGTGTTTCGTATCTTTTTTTCTTGAGGGAATACTCATCAAAAGGTGCTACATGCAGCATTTTAACATCGAGAAATCATTACCACATTAATTTTGAGATATTGGCATAATTGCTGTAAAACGAACAAGACCATTACCGAGAAGACTGGCAGCCTCTACACTGCATTTTACATTCTGTGCCATCAGGTCGGATTTGGAGGGAAATCTGCTGGATTGCTTTACGGCACAAAACGGGAAGAGGGCGCTGTTCTTCCAGAGCAAACGGAGCTAAAGCTTTCAGAGTTTACGACAGATGGAATTTGTGAAAGGAAAAATCAACTTCCACCATGTTGATCCTCTTCAGTAAAGCCAAAGACGGAAGAGGAGGAGAGGAAGTGACGGGGCTTATGGGAAATGCGGTCTTCATTTTGAGAAACAATAGCACTAACAATACCACTGGAGGCTACCAATCCTCTCCACCATGGTCTCAGTTGTTTATGGTAACTAAGCCAAGGTATCGCAATTAGTTTGACAGTGTAACAATGGTGTGCACAAAATCCTACACCAGGAGCACCTTTAAAACAATAAGATGGAAAAATAACGAGTTCTACTTATCTTGAATAAATACTGTTATTTTTTGAATGGGTATAGCCTGTGTAGTTGGATTAGTTTGGACTAGTTTGAACATTCCCAACACATGGGTCAGTGTACCTTCATGAGACGACTCATGGTGTTCTTCACCTCCTCCATGGACGGTCTCTGGCAGGGCTCTTTGTCCCAGCAGCGGGTCATCAGGTTCTCTATGGGCTCCGGGAGGTCTTTGATCAGAGGTGGCCGAGTGCCTGCATCACACCAGCCAGCCTGTCAGTGTGTGGACTGGAATGCTAAACTGGCATAAAGCTGTTGCTAACGATAACACTGGTTCCTAACATACAGAGTTACAAGCGAGCGAACAGCAGAACGTCTACCTCGCCTCCAAACTGTGGGTATTGGTGGATAATTGGACTGACACGGGAGAGTTTCCATTTTATTAAAAAAAATTTTAATTGAATTTAATATTATATTTATGAGCTTATATTTTATTTGTCTATCCCAGCTGAATTCTGCTGGAGTTTCATCTTTCATCTTATCTTACCTTTAAATACCTTTAAATACATGTAAAATTCCCTGATATTCCCTGACTTTCCAGAATACACCCCTCAAAATTCCATGATATTCCAGAACTTCCATGACCAGTGGGAACACTGAAGTTAAAAGTTAAAACCACAGAACTTGAATGGATAGAACGGTCATTCCTGGACGGTCGGAGCAGCGGCCATTTTTATGTAAACCGTTGGGCTAACTTCTGTCTAAACCGATTTACAGCAAGTCGCTGAAGTGAGAGGTTTTACAGCAAGAACCAAAGCAGCTTCTCTGTCTCCTTGCTGCCATGGATTGCTAACATGCTAATGTTGACTAGAAGAGCTAGAGAGAGAAGTCCAGTCTGTGATAAAGCTACCTTTAGAGCTGCAACGATTAATCGATTAGTTGTCAACTATTAAATTAATTGCCAACTATTTTAATAATCGATTAATCGGTTTGAGTAATAAGTAAGTTTTTAAGAAAAATAAGTCAAAGTTCCCTGATTCCAGCTTCTTAAATGCGAATATTTTCTGGTTTCTTTACTCCTCTATGACAGTAAACTGAATATCTTTGGGTTGTGGACAAAACAAGACATTTGAGGACGTCATCTTGGGCTTTGGGAAACACTGATCGACATTTTTCACCATTTTCTGACATTTTATAGACCAAACAACTAATTGATTAATCAAGAAAATAATCAGCAGATTAATCGACAATGAAAATAATCGTTAGTTGCAGCCCTAGCTACCTTAGCCTTGTCGCTAACGTTAGCTTTCAGTTGAGTTTTGCTAAAGTTTTGCTCAAGTTCTCAAGCAAGTGTGACAGACTTTACAGCCTTAATGCCCAGACTGGTGTTGTCACCATAGCAATTAACCCTTAAAATTACATACCGTATTTCCTCTAATATTGGCCCGGGCCTTTATTTACCTCAACTGCAGAGGGTACCAGTCCTTTATTGGAAGCAGGCTTATATTTGAGACAGGCCTTTATTTCTAATTCCCTCTTGTTTGAGAAGTATATTTGCTCATATTTTAGTACGAAGCCTCCTTGTTTTCTGATCTGCTTCTGTTGGGGTTCGTTAGGTAGCCGTTTTGTTGTTACTGCAATGCATTACCGATAATTACGGTAATCGACGACGGCACGCTCCAGAGACCTCCGCCGGCCGAGCCGTCTTGTGGCATACTGCCATCTTGTGGCACTTGTACATTACTACAAACTACAGTTACATTATATAACAGGCACCAGGAGTTTACCGGTATCCAGCGTTGTTTTTTCCTTTGTTTTTTTCCCACGGCCTGTATTTGGGGCCGGCCTTTATTTGTTTGTGTCGACCACGGCCCCGGCCATTATCGGAGACCCGGCTTTTAATTGACTACCAGCCACTATTAGAGGAAATACGGTAATCGCCATTTTATGCTGCACTAGCCAAATTACCATAGCAAAGAGTGGAAGGACCATTCTGTCCATTCAAGTTCTGTGGTTAAAGCAACATAGGTAAGAAAGAAAGAGACATGGGTGTTGAAGCGCTGACCTCTGTGGACGGCCCACATGATGCAGAACGCCGAGCCGCCGATCTCATCGAAGGGTTTCTTGCGGGTGATGACCTCCCATAGGATGATGCCCCAGCTGAACACGTCGCACTTCTCACTGTAGTTACTGCCTGTCGCATACACACACATTGCATTTTAGGCAGTTAGGCGACACTCTCAGCCCTCAGCCACTTTCAACTTCGTCACAACACTGAGCCAGAAGGTACAGAGTATCCGCAGATCCTTAAACGTCTGAAAAAGTTCGAAATTAACCATGGTACAACAGCAACTTTTGCACATTCATTACATTTCTACATGTATAAAGTACTGTTCTCCGTGGTGCGCCTTATGAGTCATATCAAGAAAGAGTCATATTTTTTTATCAAAACCTGTTGCCGATAAAACTGATACTTCACCCACTCACATTTAGAATATAGCAACACTAACAGGCCTTCAAATCTCTTACATAATACAGCATGATAACACTTCCTGCCAGTGCCTTCCTCTCTGAAGTGATATGGGAACACAGTCAGCCCCAACATGAGTAAATGAAGAGTTGACTTTCAAAATGAGAATTTGAAAAAGTAACACATACTCTTGCAAAATGACTGATAGTACAAACATAAGAAATTTGCAGTAGCCTACTTGTGAAGGATAACGGCTAAGCTAACCGTCTGTGAATACTCACATTTTTGGTGGGTGCTGAAAATTGCAAAGGCTAAAGCAAATTATGGACAAAAAGCATCACTTCCAGTCATTTTCGGTTCATATCTTTCATGTCACGTCGGCCATGAGGGAAGAGACCGTCTCAGCTAAACTGCTGTCATGCTAGTTTGGCTAGCTCGATCTTCCTGGCTGGTAGAAAGCGCTGCCTTCCGCTGAAACAGATACTCCTTTACTTTCTTTGAGTTTGTACACGCTGGGCTCAAGTGTGGCTTTGATAAAGACATAACTGCTGGTTAAAGCAGCTAGCGGAGGGTGAGAACAAAACATAAAAAGAGAGAGAGATGGAGGGGTTTTTAAATGACACCAGACGCCCTCTAGTGGCTGGTCTATGCCATAGCGCTTACTTGACCATTTACGCTCTAGATAGTTAACTCGTCTTGTAGTAGACATTTTCTGTGGTTGCTTTTTCTGTATTCTGATAAATTATATGAAATGTATATGGTGTAAATAATTTGTCGTTACCTTTTCACGGTTAACAAAGACCTGCATCATCATTAAAATGTTTGTTTCCTGGAAGTCGCAAAATGTGTTGTGTTCGTATTTTGTATTTTGTTTGTATTTTGACAAGAAAAAAACCCATTTACGATCATGCTGTTGTTTGACAGTCGGGATGTTAATAATTAACCATTTAACTGTTAACTAACAATAAGAATTTTGACTGATTAATACTATCAGTCAAACAGTTAATAAAAATATTATTAAAAAAATGTAGAAGTAATTAAAAAAAAAACGAAAACAAAAGTTTGTTGCATGGCAAAAGAAAAATAGGCTATACAATCTATTTTTAAATAGGAACTAGGAGGTCTGAAAAATGCGACTCCAAGTTTCCGTTTTGTTAGCCTGTTGGCCTGTTTTTGATCATTAATTAGCCTATTACAAAGTCTACTCTTTGCTATTTATTAAAATATTTTCCTACAGGGGAGATCTAGGCTATTATCTCCGGCTATTATGCCTACTAATTAGGTTCTATACAGCGGTCTTGGCGCTGGAGGATTCAATGTGTGTTTTCGTTTTGTTAATCTGTTTTTGTTCATTAGAAAGTCTGGCTACCATTTGCTATTTACTTAAACATTTATTTAAGTTATATATTTTTCGTGTAGGCTGTCTATTTTATTCAGTTCACTGCGCTGCAGGGTAGATGTGTGAATCCTCATGTTCTGTTGTTGTTTATGCTGCTATTGCACATGTAAAAATAAACCCTTATGAAAAAAAAAAAATTGTTGTATTGTTAATTTTTTTTAATGGGTCACAGACATTCATCCATTATAAATAGTACATTTTAATCTTGTCCGTTAACGGTTAAGAAAAAGGTTTAGAAAAAGGTTTAGAAAAAAAAATCTAAATTAGCATCCCCATTTGACAGCCATGAAAAGGTCAACGACAAATGATTTACACCATATACATTTCACGTAAATTATTAGAAGACAGAAAAAGCAACCACAGAAAATGTTGATTTATTGTTTTGCCGTAGAAATTGAATAGGGTTTGGTGGCCTTTATAATAATGAACGCTGCTGTAACCTCTCCACGTTTTGAGCTATTGAGTAAGAACTGAAAGCTTGATTCATGGCTTACCTTCAAACACCTCCGGCGCCATCCAGGCCGCGCTGCCTTTGTTGTTGGTCATGTGGGTCTGGATATCACAAGCCGTTCCAAAGTCACAGATCTTCAGCACTGTGCCACCCGCCACAAGTAACAGGCTGAAATATTACATTTGATAGGGTTTAGAGACTAAAGATTTATGACATTTTGATTGATGTGTTGTTTAAAAGGAAAAATCCACCCTAAACCACTTTAGGACTGTTTAAAAAAAAAACTGCAATTGGCAATGTGCCTTGCATTTCTGGACCCATTTTGTTATGTTGTTGTGTATTTTTATCATTCCTGTGAATAACCAATTTCTCCACCAACATTAGTTTCAGTAGACCAGAATGCAATGCAGCCACAAGACATGTTGGCCCTCATTTATCAATCTAACGTAGAAACCAGCGCAGATCCAAGCGCAGAAATCACCTTACGACAGGGTTCACGTGTGATTCATGAAACGTTCGGATCTCACCAATCACAGCGTAAGAATGATCGGGCGTTGATAAATGTGGAGGCTGAAAACAATCGTCATTTAAATATCACAGCCCTAAATATTCTTGGTTTAGAGGCCTCGCCCCCAGAGTTTACGACATGGAAAGGCGTAATACGTCCAAGAAGAGAAACTTCTCCGACCTCGAATTCTTAATCGCAATGCTTAATTTTAATTGCTTGTAATTATGTCACCAGTAGCCTAGCCTAACAAGTAGGCTATCTCAAAATGAAAGAGAAATTAATCCTACACCAGAAAACTGTTAACCCTGTTAATTGCAAACAATTTGAAAATACCTATTTATGTTAGGGATAGGCTATATGACACATAGTCGATGTAGGACTTTACAAAATAGAATATTTTGCCATAGGCTACATATTTTTAAGTGATGAATATGTGGCTGCATATGCTTAGATGCCAGTCAGAATATATGGTCTAATAACAATTCTCAGACTCAGCCAGATTTACTCTGCTGCACCGCAAGTCCATGCTGATTCGAAAACTTGCGTAGACGAGTTGAGAATTGACGTGAGATTTGATCGTAGCCTCCGCTCACGTCCAAATCGATAAATGCCGAGCTTTGCGTGGAAATGACCGTACACCCAGTTTTCTGTTGTATGTTTGTTTCGTAAATGAGGGCCATTATGTTTTGAATACGGGGCATAACTCACTCTCTTGCTCTTACTATGCTATTACTATCGCTTTCTACTACCTACACATAAAACCAACAGCTGAATGCAACAAGTTCACGCCCCTTCTCTTGGGGGGGTTGTTGAAAGGCATTCTGGGAAATGTAGGAACTCACTAACTGAAGTAGAAGCAGACGAGGCAGGTTGAGGGAAAGTAGGTGCACCAAAAAAAGTTAATTTCAACACTTCATCACAAAATAACTCCATTTCACAGATGGATTACATCTAACAGTGGAAGAGGATCCGAGGGTGGATTTTTCTTTTAAAGGAATAGTTCACCCAAAAATGAAAATTCTGTCATCATCTCCTCCCCCTCCTGCCAGTTGAAACACAGGTGAAGTTTGTCCATATAACACACAGGGAGGCTGCAGCACAACTCCATAGCAGCCTTCTCCAAAACAACTGAAGTCAGTGGGGACCAGTTCTTCAGAGTTCCAAAAAGACCTACAGTATATTTACACCATCATTTAGTGCAAATCTTAACTACAGCTGATTGATTTGCAACAAATAATGGTGTATAGGTCTTTCTATTCACAGTGTGATTGTTTGGCTGTTTTTGTTTTGGAACTCTAAAGAACAGGTCCCCATTGACTTCAGTTGTTTTGGAGAAGGCTGCTACCAAGTTGTGCTGGCAACCTCCCTGGGTGTTATATGGACTAACACATTTCACCTGTGTTTCATTTGGCATGAGTATGTGTATGATGACAGAATTTTCATTTTTGGGCGAACTATTCCTTTAAGGAAAAAAACGACAACAGAACAACAAAAGGTTCTTCCAAGAACCGTAAAACTCAGCTTTATCAGAAAGGGCCTTACTTGGGTGGTTTGAGGTCCCGGTGTATGAGGGCCTTGGGTTTCATGGCGTGCAGATAGGCAACTCCCTCGGCACACTGCAGACACCAGCTCATGGCGTGGGACGCTGTGTACTGGGGCAGCGGCTCAGCACCATGCAGGACTGAATGTGTGTGTGAGTGTGTGTGAGAGAGAGAGAGAGAGAGAGAGAGAGAGATAACACTGTAAAAACACAGACATGAACAGCAACTGGCACAGACCCTCAATGACACATCACTAGCTATGTTTCCATACAACTGTCGATAAAATTTTACACAAAAATGCCACAAATAATATGCGCATTAAATTCTCTTTTTTTTTCTTTTTGTTAAACAAATACCATAACATATACACATATACAATACATACGCACACCCACATACATCCACACAGATAATGTAATACATAATAATACACACACTCATGCTTACATACACACACACACCCACACACATACACAAATGTAGTTGCATGAAGTCAGAATATGTACAGAGGTAGGTGAATAGGCCAAAACAAGTAAACAAAAGAAAAAATTAAATAGATAAATAATAATATCAATAGTTATAATGGTTGTAATAATCATAAAAAAATATATAATTAGATAAATAATTCTTCATCAGTGTAATGAGGTCCTAACTGGGTCATACATACAACTTTACAATAAATCGCCTTCCTAAAAGTAAAAAAAAAAATAATAATAATAAAATAAAATCCACCAAAAAATGTAATAATATTTGAAGAATTGATTAGGATTTGGCAAGTTATTGTCATGTTGTTTACATAATTATGTTGCGCTTGGTGATATTCTAATGAACCAACTAATGGTCATACAACCACAGCGGAACAAGTTAGCTGTCAGAAACAACACATATTTCTAAAGGTGGTAGTGGACGGATATTAATAATTAGACCATAATTTCACAACATCCAAATCCACTTTTGAAGTGTTGCACAGTGAGTCTGTATAATTTGTTGGGACAACCGTACCATGTCATTATTTGACAAATGTGTTTTGATCTCCATTTGTCGCATCATTTCTTTACTGACAACAAACGTTTCTCCTTCAACCAAGTGAAACAAAATTGCGATTTTTATTTTTAGCAAATTTGTCCATGTCTGTTCACCTTTTCTAATTTGATACATCAAAATTCTCACAAAAATACTTGAATGGAAACGGACAAACCACATGGCATGATGACAGATGATGAGGAACAATGCAGGTACAGTGATGCAAGATCATTTTCCCCGCTTTTCCCCCCTCTAAATGCTTCAAAATAATACATTTTGTATAATTCCGACCACATAATATAATATCCTGTCTTACCATTATACAGAGAGCCACCTTCTGCATACTCCATGACCAGACAGACCTGAAAGACAAACCATGTTACCCCTGCAGTGAAAAAAACGTGTTGACCTGTTTGCTTTATCCAACTAATGACTCTCAACATTACCCAAACACATTTGCTATTGCCGTCTTTCCTATCTCTTTAACTTTTAACTCCCCACTTCCAGGGGCGGAGACAAAGAAATCTGAAATCTGGTTAGCCACCCTTGGTGCCACCCCAAATTTTCTTGTACTTCACTGGCTGTTAAACTCCAATCAACCCATTGAAATTGCCTGAAATGGAAGATTTTGTTGTTTTAAGTAACCTGAAGCACCCTTTTTAACAGAAAAAATTGCTGAACAGTATGATAGGTGTCGCTATTGTGTTTAATTCTTTCACAGTCCAGTCCAGAATCTGGTTTTCGCCTAAATACTCATTGGACAATAGAAGTACGAGTCCTTGCAGTAACAGAAACTTTGTCCTGCATGTAACAATTTGTTTCTGAACATTTTTAAACTTCAATACACAGAATTGATTAAAAGCAATCCAACTATATTGCATTATAGTTCATTTTAAACTCTTGACCTCGTTTTTATGCTTATGGTCCTTGGACCCCCCCCAAATTGTGGTGGCCATCCCCTGCCCCGGCGGTTAAAAAATCCTAGATATGCTACTGGCCATTTCGCAGTTTTCCTGAATCGTTTAAGTGTTATGACTTTTTCTTTTTCACCATTACCTTTCCTGGCTACTTTCATAGTTTGCAGCAGTTGCTGGAGATTGGACTAAGAACTGCCAGGCAAAAAGCTGCCACACATGCCACAGGGAAAATATGGAAAATTAGCTAAATTAATATATGGTACTTTTTAGGGCTCTTATATTATTTTCTCAAGGCCTGCACCACACCTGCAGTATTTTGTCTGACCCTAACCTGCCCAACCCACAGGTCACGAGTCAACCCGTGCATCACTAGAGCAGTACTTTGTTATGTGTTAGAACAGTGGTTCTCAACGTAGGGTCCAGGGACCACCAGGGGTCCTTGAGGGGGTTCCAGGGGGTCCCCAGCAAATTGATGAATTGTTAAACTTCACCATTACTTCATTTACAAGAAGTAAACAATATGAGAATGTAGAATAATGACTGTTTAGATCATAGTTTCTCTGTTATCTCTCTACCTACAATACAGATAGTCATGGAATTCTGGACAAAATCATATCTAACAATAAAAATGGGTCCGAGAGACAAAATTTCATCAATTGGCGGTCCATGGCCCTAATGTGGACTAAATTAGGGGTCCTCGACTTGAAAAAGGTTGAGAATCACTGTGTTAGAATACATGAGATATCAGCTCCCGAGTCCCCAGTGCTGTCACTTACTGGATTGTCACAGGAGCCATAGAGCTTCACGATGTTGGGGTGGTTGACCCGGGAGAGCTGGCGGAGCTGTGGAGAGACACAAACAAATAAGTTACTGTTGCAGAAACAAAGCATGATAAATCATACGCCGCACTTTTGCACATCGCGTATATTGCTGGAAACTCACATACTCGCTTCTTCAGTTTTCATATATCTCTGTCATTGTTATAATCTGCATAGATTAATGGTATTTTCATAATGGTTCCATTATTTCATATATTATTTTTATATCTTGATTACGTTGTTGTGTAGTTATGTATATATAGCACACATTTCTAATTTAGTAATACATATTTAAATAAGCAATTATGACTACTAGTAACATCTGTATGTAACCACTGTAAGTAATTGCAGTAACAACTGTAGCTTAATCCATTACATGTTAGTGATCCATACTCCTCCCCCATATTTCCAACCAATACATGATTACTCATGATAATCATAAGGATTTTTCTCGATCAATATATATCACGATATGGTTCATGTATGCAAAATCACGTTAAATAATCAAATGAATGTTCATCTCATTGAACCGAATGGTGATGTTAGGTGTGATGTCAAACAAAACAGAAATATTCAAATAATATTCCTACCATACCTCATTTTATCAGAATCTTTAAGTTAAATTTGCTTGTCATCATCAATTCAGACAGCAGACATGTGTGTCACGATATTAAAATATCTTCATATCACGATATGATTCCACTGAAAGACGATAAACGATAATATTGAATTATCGCCCAGCCCTATGTTGAAAGTAACTCCATGATTGTTTACATCTTTTTTTTTTTTTTTTTTAACGATTTTATAGTTTTTTTGTTACTGTTTTTATTGCTGATTTCACATTCTATTTGTCATTTTTTCCCCTGCTGAATCCTGTAACTTTTGCTGCTCCAACAACCAAATTCACATTGAGATTCTGCAAAGATCAAAAACTAGTTGTGCAAGTTGTAACACTCCAACCGCTGTGTTCCTGCTATGGAATCGTTTCCCTGAGTTTACCTTTAAATCCACAAGCCAGACCTTTTGGACTATATACATTTTGGGAAGACTTCTGTACAAAGATTATTAAGGAGTTTCACTTCTAAGAGATAAAGAAAACAAGAACCTTCTTCACCCATCAAAATACAGGGTGTTTGTTGACTCCAATTAATCGTATCTCATTAAGTCAGGACAGGAGAACATGTCTCTAAATGTTGCCGTTTTATTACCCCCCCCAAAACAGGATGATGACTTTAATCCACACGAGTGAATGAAGAGTTGCCTTGCAAAAAAAGAAATCCAGTATCAGAAAAAAAGTAATACCTACTCTTGCAATAATCGATAGCACAAACATTGAGGAAAGTATAGTACCTTGTAAAGGATGGTGGGTAAGTTAAGTCCTTGCACCTTAACATTCTTGGTATCAATTTTAGAGAAATTGAATGATTGTAAATTCTCTCTTATGAGTAAAATTTATAATGATCATACCTTCAAGACAATTGGCATATGTGCGTACACACACCTGTAAGTAATCTGCCTTGATAAAAACCGTGACTATCGAAATTCAATATATTGCAATGCAAAAATGTGACAATACGTATTGTGGGGCAGAAAAATGAATCGTGATATTAGCTCCATTTTATTCTGCTGTAGTAATCACAAATGAGACGGCTTGACCATCACAATTTCACAAGCTCTCCATCCAAATTATATTATTTGCAATATATTATTTTTAATTTGTTTACATTCTAGCAAGCTAATGCCATCGCTAGAAAGATTTGTGGCTCAGAAATAAACAGAATTCTGCACGGTTATACTTTCTTGTCATTGAACTAATATTTACACCAGTGGTTCTCAACCTTTTTCATATCAAGGACCCCTAATTTAGTCCACATTAGGGCCACTGGACCCCCATTTGATGAGATTTTGTCTCTCGCATCCAAATCTGAGAATATTTTTATTGTCAGATATGATTTTGTCCAGAATTCCATGACTATCTGTACTGTAGGTAGAGAGATAACAGTGAAACTATGATCAAAATAGTCATTCTAAAATGACAAAATAATGAAGTTTAACGATTCATCAATTCGCTGGGGACCCCCTGGAATGCCCTCAAGGACCCCTGGTGGTCCCCGGACCCCACGTTGAGAACCACTGATGTACACCATACCGTGGTCGTATTGAATCGCGAACCCCGTATCGTGTATCGAACCGTATCGCATATTGTCCCATCCCTAAACGTGACACAACAAAACATGCTAGCAAGTAACGTTACCTCGACATGGAAAGCGTTCCTTTCGTTTTCACTCTCAATGGTCTTTATGGCTACATCCTTGCCTTTCCATTTGGCCTTGAAGACAACTCCAAATGTCCCTCTGCCGACAACCTGGAGGGAGAAAACAAAGACAACAGGCGTGGGTTTGGGGGGAGAAGGATTCATTTCCCCACCCCTCCATGATTATTTCGGCCTCAAACGCACTGTATTTCCACTGGCTCTTCGTTTTCTAGCAGCACAGTTGAGCTTCGCGGTCGGTGTTGGTGACAAACCACAAACGCCCCTTCCCCTTTAAACGATGGAGCCCTTCCTGTACTTGTTAGAAACTCCTTTTATAACGCCTTTAAAGGCGTTTCGGCAGCAAACAAGACTGCCATGTTTCATATTTTGATTCATGTTGCCTCTTCACGTCGGGGTTCAGTTAGACGTCTTTACTGTATTTCACACTGACCAATAATTCCCCATACTCTCTCGTACCTGCAGACTTTTCTCATGTGAATAAATGATCTTTTGTTTCAGTGTTGCTGATGAACTGGGGGAAACAGAGTTGCATTGAAGCCGCTATGCTACTATGCCCATGCAGTGGTATGTCAGTGTGATTTTGATCCAGAGTGTGTCTCTCCCCCCCCACCCCCCGCGCTGAAATGCAACCTAACGCCCTTGCATGCCAAGGTGTTGTTTGCGAGTGTGAATTTACCACTTCAACTTGGATGTCTTCATACTGGATGTCTTCAAACGGACAGCCCGCTGGAGTCTCCAGCATTGCCGCAGACCAGCGCTCCCGCAATGCGCGACCACAGCAAAGCCGACGGTGCTTTTGGTTTAATAACGCGTGCTTATCGGAACAATAACGCACGGGGCGATCTTTGTTGCTTCTCGCCAACTGTTCGCAATGGTTTCCATTTGCTGCCGTCAATTCAGGAAGTAGGCAGCGGGTCCGTAGTCTTTTCAGATGCGTTAAGCTAGCTAGAATAACCAGAAAGTAAGACTTCCGGTTTGGGCGTTCAGCCTTCAAAATAAAAGCGCGAGTGCACCCAGATTAATATTTGATGTCATGATAATAATGGCAAATGCCATAATATGTGTCCATTTTTTTCATTCAGTTTAGTAAACAACAAAAAAGTAATAAGCTATTGAAACATTATGGAACTTTTTTCCCTGAAACCTCTGACTAAATATGTTTACATTTGTGTATATGTGTACTCCTGTTTCTTATTTTTATGTAACTGTCTTTAAAATTTTTCCCTCTATATTCCTCATATACATTTGTGTCCTTAAATTTGTTATATGTGCTGCTATTGTTTACCTGAATGTTTGTATATTATCCTTTTGTTAATAAAAATAAATAAATAAATAAAAAAAAATATGTGTCCATTTTGTAACTATAAAGTCTGCATATAATACACTGTGCAGAATACATACAGAAGAGGTCACCTTTCATTGCTACTTTTTTTTTTTTTATTTCTCCTTTATTGCACAAGTTATATGTCAAAACACTCCAACAGACCTGTACTTTCTTATAAGAAGTATGTATATGATGTAGTATAATGTAGTATGGTATACGACATGTGTATGATGGTATGTAAAGCCCTTTGAGACTTGACTGTGATAAATAAACTAGACTAGACAAATGAATATAACCTTCAGTACAATACAAAACAATGGGAGAGTGCAGTATAAGGTTTATACAGACTGGAAAGTATAAAGACTCTATACTCACTTCTTTTTGTTTACACACTACTCAGTATTGTACAACCAGTTCTGCTCAGTTCAGTTCAGTACAGTCCAGCGCCACTCAAGTCCAGGACAATTTTACTGAACTATGAAATAATACATTTGCATTGCATATAGGCAAATAAACACTCAATTTGTACCAGTGAGATTTATTTTAACTTCTTCCCTCCCTCTCCTGGAAAGTGGCAGCAGGCCTTACAGAAGAGGATGGTACTCTTTTCCCTTTCTGTCCCCAAACCAGTCCATCTTCTAAATTCCACCGTTGATTTTTTACCATATTGGTTGCTTTATCTTTCGTTGACCCAGTGGTTTGTGTTGGTCGGCATTTTTCTTCTACTTCTGGCTGCATGGTGCCAACATTTTCTACTGCCTCAAGGCTGTGTACTTGCTTGTTTTCTGATCAAATAACCCTCCATTTTCACACCCGGAACACACTGGAAAGAATCACCTGGTCATTGGCTCCTACAAACCACCTACAGTGGCCCACAGTATAGTCACAGTCATGCATGAACATTTGACATCTCAATGCATAAATGTGAACAGGGTGAAATGCAAAAAAGGTTGCTCCCAATTTTGCCACCTAAATTTTTTATTTCACTGGCTACTGGCTATTTCAACTTTTTATAAACTTTAAAGGGCATTTTTGCCTCAAGCCCCTAGTAAGTTCTTATTCTGGTCTACACCAAGGTTATTATAGTTTTGCATTTTTCATTAGTTTTTATTTCGTTTTGACATTTTGTTTTCAATTTCAGTTTAGTTTTAATTAGTTTTTAAAGCGGGTTTGCTAGTTTAGTTTAGTTTTTATTTTTTGAAAATGCTTAGTTTTAGTTTAGTTTGTATTAGTTTCAGTGTTAGTTTTAGTCATGGAGTATTTGTCAGGGGCGAGATTCAAAAATTCAAAATACTAGGCTTATGTATGAAATAAATTGACAAAGACGAAAACTAAAGACATTTTCTCTATAATTTTAGTTTATTTTAGTTAGTTTTGTAAACACACAATACAGTTTCAGTTAGTTATCGTTTTTTTGTAAAGCCTCGTTTTTATTTTTATTTCAGTTAACGAAAATGTTTTTTCACACCTAGTTTTCGTTATTTCGTTTTCGTTAACAATAACAATAATAACCTTGGTCTACACACACAGTAGGCTATTGATTAATGTTCCTTTCTAGGGCAGGGTGACCCACACCCAACTATTAAATGGTAGGGAGAGAGACAGGAAAGATTGGGAGAGAGAAGCGAATGCCATGTGACAAAAGTCCTGAACAGGATTCAAGGCCAGAATATTGCAGTTACATGGTATACACCTTAGCCAACTGAGCCACCAGGACACTCCATAATTGTCTCATTATGAGTTTTAAAAGTCTTCTAGCCTTCGCGTCCAGGTGATATCAATATTTAACACACCACCGACCAGTGAAATAATCAGTGAGTGTTTGGTTGGAATGGAAATCTGCAGATTCTGCCTTCCATGGTTCCATTGCCAGTGGCAGATATTTTCTCCTTGGGCCTGCAGGTCAACATGGACTGTTAGAGTTCATGTTGACCTGTCATCTGAGTTGTGAGACCGAAGTCCAAAGGTACAACTCGTACATTTGGACTTCGGTCTCACAACAACACAGTAGAAAGAGTACTACGAACGTTCCCAAGACGTTTGTTCTCTTCCTTATGTGTTCCCTTTGATCTCTCTATGTCCCAGGTGTTCTGTGAGTCCGTCCACCAAGACATCTTCACAACTCTCGCAAGACAGAGCCGACCGTCCCGTCAGTGGTTCAGTTTGCTGGCTGGTCTCTCTCGGCTGGCGTTGCCCGAGGTCTGTTTCTGTTGCGCCGAGCCGTGTTTTCGCCGGCTCAGCTTCATCTTGGACAGGTCCTTGTCGAACACCTCTCCGGACCGCAGGGCGGACACCAGGTCGTCGAACTCCCCGCCCTCCTCTGTTCCTCCGCTCGCTTTGGCCTTCCTCGCCTTCTGCTCTCTGTCCCTCTGCTTCAGCTGGAGAGGAGGAAGAGAGGGGAGGCAGGTGAGAGTAGGTGTGAGGATCGATGGATAGGAGAGATTTGTAGATTTTTACCATATGTTCACAGTGTGAGCAACACCAGTGGTGGAAGAAGTACTCAGATCTTTTACTTAAGTAAAAGTAGAAATACCACAGTCCTGCATTCAAAATGTTACTTAAGTAAAAGTACCAAAGTATTAGCATCAAAATGTACTTAAAGCAACAAAAGTAAAAGTACTCATTATGCAGAATGGCCCATTTCAGAATAATACAGTATATATTATATTATTGAATTATAATTATTGATGCATTAATGTGTAAGCATCACTTTAATGTTGCAGCTGGAAAAGGTGGGGCTGATTTCCACTACTTTATATACTGCTGGGTAGCTTACAGTAATCTATAATAATACATCACAATTTATTAGTTGATTATATTTTGTATTAATAATCTGAATCTGCAAAGTAACTAGTAAATTAAGTTATCAAATGAAGTTAGTGGAGTAAAAAGTACAATATTTCCCTCTGAAATGTAGTGGAGTAGAAGTATAAAGTAGCATCAAATGGTAATACTCAAGTAAAGTACAAGTATAACCTAATTAGCAGGACAAGCTAATTATGGAAAATATTGTGCTGTTGTGCAAAGGCCTGCAGTATTTGCCGATCTCCTGATGTTTAAAGTTTTCATTGAAGTTATATTGGAAGACTGATTTTTCCATTTCACATTTCTATACAATTCAAATTGCTTGTGGAAGCAGGAACACTTTACAATAAAGGTCACTAAGTTAAGGGTTAGTTAATGCTTAATAAGCATTAACTAACCCTTAATTAACAGTTAACTAATGTGTCTGGTAATCGTTTACTAATGGTGTTCATGTTAACTAAGGTATTAATTTATACATTATTTAATAGTTTATAAAGATGACTATTAAATAATGTATAAATGAATACCTTAGTTAACTGTTAATTAAGGGTTAGTTAATGCTTATTAAGCATTAACTAACCCTTAACTTAGTGACCCTTACTATAAAGTGTTACTGTGGAAGCATTAAGCATTAGTTAAGTTGTAGTAGTGAGCTATTATTAGTGATTTGATCTTATGCTTTTACAATAATCATTGCATGTCGATTGCATTATAATAACTCACTCAGTAGTCATGATGTTATCCAAGACTGTAAACAAATGACTTGTAACATTTTCTAATTCCAAACCCTGGGTCATCTCAATACGTGGTTTTGCTAAAACATAAGGGATGTTGTCTGCCATGGAAAAACATTAATACTTGGTCCATTATTTGCCAAGCAGGTAACCAGGTTAGCTAGTTTTCATTTGTTTAACCACTAGGTGACAGATACCTGGTGAAAACGTTCAAAATGTTTATGCATCCCTCATCCCTTTAAATAACGATTTATAGGTGTGTCTGCGTAAATGCTCATATGTGTGCTGATCATGTGCTGGAGTATGCTGTATATGTTTGCTAACCTGCGCCTCCATGAGCGCCCGCCTCTCCTCTTCCTCCTTGCGCCTCCTCATGTTCTCGTTGTCCTGCTTCGCCTCTGCGAAGGCTGTGAGGAAAGCTTCGAAGATCCCAAAGAACTCATCGGGCTGCAGCTTAGACGAGTCCTCTCCGAAGTGCCTCAGCGCCTGGCGAAACTGATGGGAAAGAGAGAGAGAAAGAGTGACGGGTGGAAGATGAGTTAGGGAGAGAGAGGTCAAGGTAGGGACAAACAGGAGAGAGAGGAAATGAGAGAGAGAAGAATAAATTATTTTTAGACTTTTGATTTACTTGGGGACATCAGGGAACAGCTTGCAATTTGTACACAAATCAATTTGTAATTTGCAAGTGGCAATACTGCTAATGTAAGCCCATCACTGTGACTAAAGCCATGGTTTTAATCCCATGTGAATCTCCCATGTCTGTAATTTGTAAGTAAATATTCCACTGCAAATTACCCACTGTATTTGACACATGCCCTGATAATACTAATCGTGTGTGAATCGACTCTCAGTAACTTCAGCCATAATTTGATGATTTGGTGTGGAATTTATTTTTCTTATTCTTCTCATTGTTGCACAATTTCTAGTTTCTTTGAATGCATTTTCTGCGCAAGCTTCAAGTTTTACTTTGCTAAATAATTAAGGGACAAATAGTAAAATGTTGACCTTATACACTTATACCCAGTGCACCAGTGATTTCAGTGAATTTCACTTTCTTTTTTTCTGTTTTTTTTTTAACTGATTTTTTATTTAACACATATAATACAGAGAACACACAACTTGGAGGAGATGCATATACTATTACACTTGTTTTAACTTATATTCCCTTCATGTCTGTTCTGAGCATTGTTATGAAATAATTCTTCTTCATTGGTAATAATAATTTTCATAATACATAAACATGAGCAGCACAAATCAAATACCGCACCATTCATACCACCAGTGAATTAACAATACAATAACCATAGTATTAACCTAACATACGTTGTGGCTTATACCTGAGAAAGAAAAAAAAACAAAAAAACAAGTGTAATAGGAATAAAAATAAGAATTAATACAATGAAATAAATAAAAGTAAGAATAGGAAAAAAGAGGTGACTAAAGTTCTGGCATTGCCTGTATTAATGGTGACCATCTTTCAGCAAACCTGTCTGTTCTCAGCTGTAACCTTGCTGTGATTTTTGTTGGGGGTTAATTCATTAATTACATAATAAACTAGATGGCACTCCGCCATGACTATGCAATTGTGAAGATATGCCAGTTCCACATATTGGATTTTCACCAAAAGTTGATAATTTTTAAGGCAATGGAGATGGAGATGGGTAATATTGCCTTCAGCAGAGATGAGGATGAGCAAATGGGACAAAATTAATCTGGATAATATATCAATTATCAACTTCGTCCACTCACCAGCTCTTTTGCTTCGTTGAATGACTCTTCTACATCAGAGAAGCTGAAGGAGGCCACAGTGACAAACTGGCTCACCACAGAGACAAACTTATCAGAAGCACCCTGAGAGGAGCGACCCTGCTGGTACTGCAACTCCTGGTAGGAAGAGAATGAACATTTACACACACAGACCAACATGCAGTTAGACCAACATGCAGATACACTGACACACAGATTTTAAATATTTCCTGTATCTGTATTTAAACATTTTATCTTTTCAGGAATTTTGAAAAACATGTTTTACTGAAGTTTTACAAGGGGTTTTGAATGGGTTTATTAAACTTACTCAAACTTACATTATAGAAAAGATTACTGAGAACGTTAAAGAAAAAGGTCCACCCTCTGAACCTCTTACACTGTTAGATATAATTAATTTGTGATGTTCAATGCATTCCATTCCTATTATAAGTGTTGTAATTTACTTTTTTGGTGCACTCCCTTTCCCTCAACCTGCCTCGTCTACCTCTACTTAATGATTAATGATTGGTTAATGATTTTGCACATTTCCCAGAATGCCTTTCTATTACAATATTGTAATTAAGAGATTTTCAAACAACATTAGCAGTATCTACATTATCAGGGTTTCTACTGAGCTCTCTTACCGCCTCAACACTCTTCAGACCAGATCTCAGATTCCCGATGTCCTTCTCCAACTCTGTCATACTAGAGAGATGCAAGGTTATTATCATTAATGAAATAACGAAAACTAGGTGTCAAAAAACATTTTCGTTAACTGAAATAAAAATAAAAATGAGGCTTTACAAAAAAACGATAACTAACTGAAATTGTATTGTGTGTTTACAAAACTAACTGAATAAACTAAAATTATAGAGAAAATGTCTTTAGTTTTTGTCTTTGTGAATTTATTTCATATATAAAGTAAGAATTTTTGAATCTTGCCCCTGACAAATACTCCATATTACAAAAAAAGACTAAAACTAACACTGAAACTAATAAAAACTAAACTAAAACTACACATTTTCATAAAATAAAAACTAAACTAAACTAGCACACCCGCTTTAAAAACTAAACTGAAATTGAAAACAAAAAGTCAAAACGAAATAAAAAATAAAAACTAATGAAAAATGCAAAACCATAATAACCTTGGACAGATGACATGGAAGGTTAGAGGTGATGGAGAAAATGAGTAGAGTTTTCATAGTAGAGAGTAATTTCAAGTAATTTCTTCTTGCTAATTGCAATGACAGAAGAGCTCTACCCTAGATGTTCAGTTGCATAGAATCTGATTTATTAACATTATTAGCACCATTGGTTTCCATTGACATCCATTGGTTTCAGTGAGAATGAAAACTAGCTGTTTCTTGGGTAAGTGATGTACCAATGAAGAAGATTTTTCCCAATGTGACAACTACCTTACGAAACTTAACAGACTAAAATTCAAAATGGGAACCAGTCCCTAGTGCTCTGGTTTGGGAAGCTAACCTGACACTAAGGCTTTTATATTGGGACTTGAAATAAGGTACTTTGGACAGGGTGGATTTTGAACCAATGAGCATGACTTGTGTTTTCTTCCCGTTGAGTTTTAGAAAGTTAGTGGGCATCCAGGTGTTGATGTCACTGAGGCAGCTGATGGAGGTAGGGGGCAAGTGGGTCAGTGGGTTTGGATGAGATGTATAACTGAGTGTCATCAGCATAGCAGTGAAAAATCGATGTGGTGGTGATGCGCTATTCGGCCAAATGGAAGGAGGTAATTAATGAATACAAGTGGACCCAGCACGGATCCTTGGGGGATGCCCTGTGTAACTGCAGCTAGCCCGTACTGATGCCGTTTAAGCTGGACAAACTGTTGTCTCCCAGTGAGGTCGGATGTCAGGACTAGGCATGGGACGATATGAAAATTTCATGTCACGATTATCCTGGCTAACATAATTGCGATTCACGATATTATCCCGATAATCATGAAAATATGCTTAAAACTCTTAAAATGTCACTAAAACATACTGGAATCACTTTACCTTACATTTTGTTAAGAAACAAATATTTTTATCGCATCATAGGACAGGTGAGGGCAGGTGGGCACCTCATCTCTCTGTCGTTCCTTAGTTTTGAATCCATAGTATTTCCACACATCTGATTGAACTTTTTTTTTGTGGGGGATACAATGGGCAAGCCGAGCCTTCAGCCATGGTGACGATTGACTGGAAAGATGAGGGCTCCCCCTTGTGGCAAATGGCAATTTAAAATAAATCAGGAAATCAAGAGGACTGTACGTTAGTGAGCTTGACAGCTTTTTCAAGTCACTCGTGAGGATATTCACGCTCATGTGAGGATATTCACGATTATCCCGATAATGGAAATTCACCAAGATAAAATTATCTTGAGTGTTTTTATCGCGATAAAAGATAAAATCTTATATCCTCCCATCCCTAGTCAGGACCATTGACCCCCAAGGAAGTCGAGCGGTTCAGGAGAAGTGGATGGGAGACAGTATCAAAAGCTGAGGTGGAGAAGGATGAGGATGGTTAATAGTCCAGAGTCGGCATCCAAACTTTGGAGAGGATTAGAAGGTTAGAGATGGGGCAGAAGTTGTTGAGATAGATGTGATCTGCACCAGGACGTTTGAGTATTGGTGTAATAGCTGCCGTTCTGAGTGACAGGAGACGGATGTGTCTGAAACATTACATGGGACATTCTTTTATTTGTGGGGGTCCACTCCAAAAGTCCCGTGGCTCATTTTGGGTCTGAATCGATAGCTTAGGAAATGCGGTATTATATGACTGTTATTTCTGCATTACTGCATCTCCTAGTGTTTTTGTGCTTGACTGCTGGATAAAGCATAGTTCTCAGCATTTTAGAGTGCTGTGTCTGTTGATAAGTCAGTTAATTTACTAGGATCAAAGAACACTTTGTTCTGCCACCACAGTATAATCTCCACTAGCCTCTCACATAAAGAGGAAAAGCAGTCTAAGTTGGCATAAAAACATTTTCAGTAGACTTTATTTTGTTGGTGTTACTGAACTGTAGGAGCCACAGGAACATACTGTGTGTGTGTGTGTGTGTGTGTGTGTGTGTGTGTGTGTGTGTGTGTGTGTGTGTGTGTGTGTGTGTGTGTGTGTGTGTGAGTGTGCGTGCGCGTCCTTACTTGATTTTAGCAGCCACTGGAACATTCTGTAGCTCTTCATTGAAGACTGCCACCTTAGGGTATTTCTGTTCTAATATGGTGATCAGGTAGTGGAGCAGGGTAATGTTTCTAGACACACACACACACACACACAATCACACACAGAGTATATACATTTGACAATAAAACATTTATCACATATCCATGTCTTGTAATGGAATTGTACCCATAACAAAATCACATCACAGGTTGAATATAGATATTATTCTACATAATTCAAAGAGGAACAGTGTACTGTATGTCAAAAACCTGTCTCATTAGGTATGCCTCCCTCAGTTTGGGATGCACATGTGAACAGAATTACATTCTGTTTAATCTTAAATAGCGATTTGAATATTGATTTTCATAAAACAGCAGCATTGTCAAGCTAAATGTTCTGTCCTACACCTCTGACAATTTCTATCCTACCAGGTACTGACTTGCCTTTCACCTTTCAGGTCTAATTCAGTCCCTGATTAGATGGCAAGAATGAAAACCAGCATTTGCCTGTTGATATTATGTCACCCTCTGGTGGTTGTTTTCAAAGCTCAGTGAGAAAGGTGTCCAAAGGGAATTCAGGAATAGGTCATTTACTGTATTACAGATTACGTTAAATTAAACATGACTGTCTGTTTCCATATAAAAACGTGTTCCTTTATTGATTGTAATTAGTTGCAGCCTCTTTGTAAAAAAAAAAAAAAAACATTGTGAAAAACTGAGTTAAGGCAATCTGCTTTATTGTAGGTTATAAATAATTATTCAAAAACTGCTGTTCCGGTGAAGTTCATCTAGTTTAATTTAAAAGAAATGATTTTGTATTTGTCAATGCAGAATGAATGGATTTTCTCAGGAATTAACACAACCAGCAGGTACTGACCCCCTTTCCTCAGTGCAGAAAATGTACCGAACAATGAACCAGTAACAACCGAACCATGACCCCAATAACATACATAATAACATACTTGAACAATAAGAACCTTGAGAGATATAAACCACTGCAAAATTAAAGAAATACTCCCTAAAACGGACATTTTGCAAACTGGCTGCAGTGAAAGAGAAGAAAATTTCACTCAACTGTCGTCTCTCTAAAATAGATCATTGTTGTGTGCTTATACATTACTTACTTACATGCTTACATATTAATATTTTATTGAAAAAGGAACAAAAGGGTTCCGTTTATTATTTCATTCATCTGTTTGAAAGAAGGAACACTACAGACTTCAACTCCTTAGCTAGTTACAGTAATAACTCAAACTAACTAGAAACCAGTTTGTTGTGCATCTTACCTGTCAATGCTGGACTTGGTGTCGGCTATCTTGTTGAGGCTTGAGACTTTAAACCCGTAGGCGTTTCCTCGCTGGCCTTTGTTCATGTAGTTCCCGAAGGCCAGAACCACCTCCAGCAGCTGAGGCAGGGTCCGACTCTGTGCCACCTCCCTGGAGGCAAGAGAGAGGGCTGGAACCATTGAGAGAAGAAGGAGGAAGGGTTACAGATTCATAGAAGTGTACCAGCTATGACTGGTTTGTGGTTTGGTTCTGTGCCAAGGCAAAAGACAGAGGGAGAAAGCAGAAAGATTGATGGATGAAGTCATTCCACTCCTTTTCTGCTTCAATACTGTGGTAGTACCCAGATACCGAAGCGTAATGCATTTACTTGAGGGTGTTTTTCCGCGAAATCTGACCCGGTAACACGCAGTGTAAAATGCAGTACAGAGACATTTTACTGATGGCAGTGGCATGGATAGAACATAGTACCTTCGACTTTAGGTTTGACCTCAGCCACTCTCTCAGCAAACTTCTTTTTGAAGTAAAGAGACTGGATTCTCTGTTGGTAGTGGTTGATTCTGGAGAGGGAAAGAGAATAAACGGCAAAAATTATCAGAACAGCATGAGAGAGACTGACTAGATGCCAACAATTCACAACAACTGTAGCCTCTGTTGGATTGCTTGAGACTTGACTTGACTTGGGTTCTGGTGACTTGGGACTTGACTCCGACTTGTACTCTGATGACTTGAAAAGGTTTCTAAAGTCTTGACTTGAGATCTTGTGTTTGTGTAAATGACTTAGATTGAAAGTGATGAGATTTGTTCCAGCAGACGACTGAATTTAAATTCTGTTTTCTGAATTTGTATGGAACGATTTAATTTATTGAAGTTGAAACTGATTCTAGAAATCAAACTCATGATGCTCTTACCAAGTTTTTATCCTATTAAAACCATATTGCATTGAAAAAGATAGATATTTAGTTTTTTAGTTTTCTTTAAGATATTAAATTGATACTGGACTCTTGATTTGTTCTGACTTGACTTGATGTTCTACATTTAGACTTGAGACTTGACATTAATGACATGGACTTGACTTGGTAATCTACATTTAGACTTGAGACTTGACATTAATGACATGGACTTGACTTGGTAATCTACATTTAGACTTGAGACTTGACATTAATGACATGGACTTGACTTGGTAATCTACATTTAGACTTGAGACTTGACATTAATGACATGGACTTGACTTGGACTTGACTTGAACTTGACTTGGTAATCTACATTTAGACTTGAGACTTGACATTAATGACATGGACTTGACTTGGTAATCTACATTTAGACTTGAGACTTGACTTGAGACTTGCTTGGGACTTGAACAAAGTTGACTTGGTCACACCTCTGTGAGTCAGTAATAGAACGATTGGAACCAGTATTGGTATCACACATTGTCTAACTCAATACCAGTTTAAAAATCAAGCTTTTTGTAAAGCTCTGTGTTGAAAGAAAAAACATTTCTTAGCTGTATTGTGTGTTTCAGTGGCTGATCACCTCAAACACAACATGATGGTCCTTACTGTGTGTGTTTGTGTCTGTGTGTGTTTCAGTGTGTACCTGCTCATCTCATATAGAAAGCGGTCTGCCTTGGCCAAGAGTTCCAGCTCATGTTTGTGCTCCTCCAACAAGTCAATGTCACTTTTCTCGGGAACAAACTTCAGCAGCTACACACACACACACACACACACACACACACACACACACACACACGTATTGTTAGGTGTTTGGATATTAAATTGATTAAACTGATGTGATCATTTCATTTTAAGTGCAGCTGTTTGTTTTTTTTTGTTCAGTTTCTGCCATTTCTGTCTTTGATTGCTATGAAGATATTCCTCCACTAGATGGCAACAACTGTCAGTGTGTGTGTGTGTGTGTGTGTGTGTGTGTGTGTGTGTGTGTTTTGGTACCTGCTCCAGCATGTCTTTAGGTATGTCTTCATGTTCATCCATGGTCAAGATGGCATGACGGATCTCCTCATTGGTCAGCTTCAGCCTGTAAACGCCATCAGTGGGTTACATTAAATGGCACCATTTGGCATCCCAACTGCAGCAAACCAAAGGCTTCTGAGCAGAGTTGGAATTACAATAATTACTGTTATTAGAAATGGCTGCTAAAAACACAGTTAATCAGATTATAGCTGCTTTTGAAAAAATAGGAAATTGCTTGTTGGATTCCTCAGAAGCATGTTTGATGGGAACAACAATAAGTGAGATCATATATACAAATTGAAACATCATTTTTCACATCTTCACAGACTGATTGATAGAGTTGTGAGTCTTTTTTCACAGTCTATGGTTGTGACATAAGATTAATTAACATAACTAGTAGAGTATTTTTTTTTAATATCTTTGCTCCCTATAGGCCACGATTTTATTCACATTAATTTTGCCCCAATTGTAATTTCCCCAGATGAAGGTAATACCATCAATCTCCATTCCATCATATGTTGCCTTTGTATATGTTACATTCAGACCGAAGTGCCTTTAAATCAAAGCTGCATTTTGCAAGACTGTTATGTAAATAAAATTTGATTATGGGTAGAAATAACACATTATGGGTAGTACTGACCGTGAGAGCAGAATGTTACAGTTCTGCGCTCGGCGACCGTCGATGACTGACAGCTCCTTGACCTTCTTGGCAACAGAGTGGTCATCCTCACTGTCCTTCTGTTAGTATGGAGAGAGAGGGGGCAGAATAGAATAGTTTCAGCCAGGGGGCTCGTCTGCTGGGTTGGGCAACTCCTACTTTGTGGGTTTCAAACAGGCCAGTACAGTCAATGGGTGATGTCACTGTCCATTATTTTATACATTCTATGATATTGTAAATTCTAAAGATATTGTACGTCAGAACAAAATATCAGCTATCGACAACTTCAGTTCAAAAACATCAGTATAGGCTCAAAAACCTGTATCGGTCAAACCCTTGTCTAATGTTAATATGTGTATATAATGCACGTGTGTTCAGTGTGAGTATGTGTATATTACTTGTGGTCTCTGGTAAGCTGAGAAGGTCTTCTGGAAGTCTTCCAGATCAAGAACTTTAAACACCTTGAGGTCATCAACCTCTGTCCAGATAGTTCCTTCTATCTTGTTCTGAAACAAACAAAATAAATGACATAATACAATGTTGTATCAACACTAACTAATTTCTGTAGTGAAAAGGAAAGAAGAGATATTCAGTTTTTAAAGTGAAATCAATTAATAAAGTGAAAAGTTTTGTTTGGAAGCTGACATTATTGTGATTTCCAGGACTCATGTAGTCTTGATGTGCTCCAAACCTGACTTGATAATTAAATTATGCCATTAAATCATATCCAGTTTCCCACTGAAACTGAGGTTCCTTCATTGTAAATAGTGAGAAAGAACCAAACCCAGATTGACCTGACAGACATAATTCTATGTATTTGATATATACAATATATACTGTATATGGTATACTGTAGCTGATGGCTGGCTGTTACCAGCTTAGATGCCACAGGTTATATTGATTGATTTTTCCCCCTCATTTGTCTTACTTTCCATCTCTTCCATTTTTTGTTTTGGTTATTTCATAGGCCTATCAAATATTTACACATGCCCCTTAAGAAAACTGTCAGCAAGTGGTCGATTGGTAATATAGTGTGTGAAGGTATTTAGAGCTTGAGGCAACCAATCTGATGGTATATGGATGATAGCTTTAAACACACATGTATGCTTTGTTTTACTTCCCATGCAACAAATACTCTTTATCTGTATTGAACAATTAATATATCAATCAAACCGGTAGTGAAGATGCAAAAAACAGACTTAAAGAAAAACCTCACTATTACAAATCAGTTGTCCCAGTAATCTCTCTTTAACATAAGGGCATATGTACATTTTGACTTTAAAAGTGAGCCAAACTATTGAAGAACTTCTTCATGAAAGTCCAATTCAAATATTTGATATATTGTTGTCCAAAGCTCTATTCACATTGGACTATTATTAGCTGGGCGCATCCAGTGATTTGTAATAGCCTAGCTGCAATGGTTGTCCCCAATTTTAATAACTTGTGATTCTTTCTTTTTATTCTCCCATGCTATCTAGCTAGATAGACAGATCGATAGTTAGTTAGTTAGTTAGTTAGTTAGTTAGTTAGTTAGTTAGTTAGTAGTGGTAATAGTAGTAGTAATACTACTAGTAGTAGTAGTAGTAGTAGTAGTAGTAGTAATACTAGTAGTAGTAGTAGTAGTAGTAGCAGTAGTAGTAGTTGTAGTAGCAGTTGTAATAGTAGTAGTAGTAGTAGTGGTAGTAGTAGTAGTAGTAGTAATACTGGTAGTAGTAGTAGTAGTAGTAATAGCAGTAGTAGTGGTAATACTAGTAGTAGTAGCAGTAGTAGTAGTAATACTACTAGTAGTAGCAGTAGTAGTAGTAAGACTAGTAGTAGTAGTAGTAGTAGTAGTAGTAATGGTAGTAGCAGTTGTAATAGTAGTAGTAGTAGTAGTAGTGGTAGTAGCAGTTGTAATAGTAGTAGTAGTAGTAGTAGTGGTGGTAGTAGTGGTGGTAGTGGTAGTAGCAGTAATAGTAGTAGTAGAACTAGTAATAGTAGTAGAAGTGGGAGCATCACTAGTAAAAGTGGTGATAACAGTAGTAGTGGTGGCAGAAGCAGTAGCAGTAGTAGTAGCAGCATTAGTAGTAGTAGCAGTAGTAATAGTAGCAGTAGTAGTACTTGTAGTAGCAGTGGTTGTAGCAGCAATTGTAGCAGTAATAGTAGTAGCAGTAGTAGTCTAGTAGTATAAGCAGTAGTAGAAACTGTACCTCAGACAGTTTGCTCCAGTTGAATGACTTCAGTGGGTTAGCTGGCTGGGGAATATTCTTCTTCTTCTGGACGGTTCCCAGGGGAGCGCCTGGAGGAGGAGGAGGGGGGGCAAAGGGAGCCATACCCGGGGGAGGCGGCGGGCCTCCTGGTGGGGGTGGCGGCGGCGGCGGAGGAGGAGGGAGGGGCGGGTGGAGGCCGGCGACTGATGGAGGAGGAAGAACTAAACCTCCAGAGGCACCAGGAGCAACAGGAGGTCCACCTGGAACACTGCAAGTCTAGGAGCAGAGCAGAAAATAACTGTGTCAGATAGATGGATTCATTACATTGACATTCTCACATGTATCTTCCATTTCTTTAAAAATCTTGACCCCTGATCGATGGATGACAGGCAATTCTCTTCTCTTCAGTGCAGACAAAGCTGAAATGGCCATTTTGTCCCCCAAAACAGCAAAGAACTCACCACATCTCTCTCTTTTAAGTCAGAATTTTAAGAATAAAGTCAGTCACTTTGTTCTCAGAATTCTGAGATTAATCTCAGAACTAAAAAAAAATGTTCACATGTGGCCCTAATCCTCTTCCGTAGCATATTGTATGCTTCTATAATAGAAAATTTCCAATCCATATTAATATCCAATCCATATTATGAGAAAGAGCAGTTCTATCACACAGTGTTAAATGTGAAATGTATACTCTGATATCTCTGGTTGAATGCCTTCATGTGTCTCAGAGGGATATTCAAAGAAACAATCCCTAATTATACTGTGTATTATGGTGATTGAAGTGCTCCAAAAATTGCTGCGTGGGATTTGATTGGCTGAGCCACAAATCTGCCTACAAGACATCTTATATATTTAGTGTTATACTTCTGATGGAAAACAAAGAGAGAAGGACGGAAAGAGTGAGGCAGTGACTTTGTTTCCATCCATCTGTCAAGCTAATCTCAAAATGTCAAAAAAAATATATAATGTGTTTCCATCAGCTGGGTTGAAATGAACAAATGAGCTTCCTGAATGTCACAAAACAAATCAACCAGAAAATGGAAAGAGTATTGATTAATTTTGGGAAAGTTGTGATTGTTCTTTGGTGTCAGCTAATGTTGGTCATATTGCATGCTTTTATTCTGAAGACAAAAACAAAGAAATGAACTTGGTAATATTCTAATATACCCACTGATGGTCATACAACTACGATGGAGGAGAAACAGCAGGTTTAACTATTCTGCAGGTTGTGGTGGACAGATATTTTTCATGGTTAGGTTTAGGTTTAGATTAAGGTTATGTTTAGGTTTAGGTTTAGTTTAAGGTTAGGTTTAGGTTTAGGTTTAGTTTAAGGTTAGGTTTAGGTTTAGTTTCAGGTTAGGTTTAGGTTTAGGTTTAGGTTTAGTTGAAGGTTAGGTTTAGGTTTAGGTTTAGTTTAAGGTTAGGTTTAGTGTTAGGTTTAACATCCAAAGCCTTTTTGAACTGTTGCGCAATAAAATTTGACCATTCCTTGGGCTGATCATGCCAAGCCAATGTCAATATTTAGTTGGCAAATGCTTTTCCATTGCTATTTATCACTTCATTGATTTACTGCCAAAAAAACATAAAATCATTTTTGCGATATCGAGGGAAATTTTAGCAAATATTGCTTTCCATTCAAATTTTCTCATTCATCATAATTAGTAAAAACTGAGAAAAAAAAGAGAAATGTATTGAAAGAGAGAGCGGAGTCGAGTGGAAAAAGAGAGGGAAGGCAAGTGAATGCAAACGGAGAGGGAGGAAGATAGGGAACAACAAAGACGGAAAGGAAAAAGAAAGGGTGGCGGACAGTGATAAAGAGAGGGAAGGGATGAAACTGGGACAGAATAGTGTGTGTGTGTGTGTGTGTGTGTGTGTGTTTGTGTGTGTGTGTGTGTGTGTTTGCACATACAGAGCTGAGCTCCTGCAGCCGGGTGGACAGCTGAGCCAGCTGGAGTTTGGCTTGCTTGTGTTCGTCGCCCTCTCGCTGCAGCTTGTCCTTCATTTTGCTCAGCATCGACATCATGTCTTCTTTCTCCTGCGTCTTCGCCTCGCACTCTCTCTCTTTCTTTTCGTAGCGTTGCTGTAAGTCGTGATGCTCTGGGGGAAGGGGGGGATGCAGGTTGAGAGAGGTATGATTGATTCGTTTCATTGGGTGAATTAAACCTAAGCCAAACTTAAGCCAAAGAAAGTTGTTTTTTTTTTTTAAGCTAATTTTGCACTTGGTGTACTTGCCTCAACTTGGCTAATAAAAAATGTATAACTTGCCTATTGTTTTCTATATTTTAGGAGACTACAACATCAGGATTGTAACCTTGTGGCATTCATGTGTACATGTGTCTGTGTGTGTATGTAAGTCAAACTTTATTGGTAACACTTTACAATAAGGGTCACTAAGTTAAGGGTTAGTTAATGCTTAATAAGCATTAACTAACCTTAATTAACAGTTAACTAATGTGTAATTTACTAATGGTGTTCATGTTAACTAAGGTATTCATTTATACATGATTTAATAGTCTACAAAGATGACTAATGTATAAATTAATACCTTAGTTAACATGAACACCATTAGTAAATGATTACCAGACACATTAGTTAACTGTTAATTAAGGGTTAGTTAATGCTTATTAAGCATTAACTAACCCTTAACTTAGTGACCCTTATTGTAAAGTGTTACCACTTTATTTGTATAGCACAATTCATACAAAAAGCAACACAATGTGCTTCACAGAGCCAAAGTAGAAAAAACAAAAGAAAAAAAAACCCCGCAGTTGTACCTTTTCTCATTTTATCAGCCTGTTCTTTCCATTGTTTGACTTCATTCTCCTTGACCAGCCTGTGGACACGGACACACACACACACACACACACACACACACACACAGATGTGAGTTAAGTTTTTATCAATGGAAAGTAGGGTTTTCAAGCATCTTGTGCATCTCTCTTACGAAAAGCAAAATGTGACAAAACTGTGCTTGAGCCGTACACTCTATTGAAAGTGCATGTGACAGCTGACATTTATTTATCTATTTTAGATAGGTTGGGGAATCAGAAAGAGTTTTGTGCGGGGGCCCAGGGCCCATTAAATAATCAAGTAATGAATTACTTTGTAATTTAGTCTATTTATTCATAGATTAATAAATTAATTTGCAAACAAATTTATTGTACAATTAGTTATTAATTAATGAAATGCTTTATTACTATTTCCATGACACTTGTGGTCCTCCATACTGGCATAGCTGCTCAGCAGTCAAAGGTAAGAACCCTAGAGACTTACATGCGGACCACATTTTTGACGTTGAAGTTCTCCAACGGAGCGACGTCGGGGTTGTCGCCTTTGTCGTTCTGGAGGACCAGCTGCTGAACGATCCGGTCCAACAGCAACCAGTACTGAACTGTGTTCCCATTTCGCTTATCTGGTCAAGAGAGAAATAGACAGCGAGAGAAAGAGAGGGAAAGAGAGACACAGAGACACAAAGAGCCCATCAAAGAGAGTAGGTGTGAAGGCTGCTGTATCTGAGACAGGGCTTTTAGTGGGAAATAATAACCAAATGGCAGTGGTGGAAGAAGTACTCTGATCCTTTACGTAAGTAAAAGTACCAATACCGCAATGTAAAAATACTCCATTACAAGTAAAAGTCCTGCATGAAAAATCCTACTTAAGTAAAAGTACATAAGTATTAGCAGCAAAATGTAGTTAAAGTATTAAAGTAAAAGTAGTGGTTTGGTCCCTCTGACTGATATTTTATTATATATGACATCATTAGATTATTAATACTGAAGCATCAGTGTGTAAGCAGCATGTTACTGTTGTAGCTGCTGGAGGTGGAGCTAGTTTGAACTACTTTATATACAGTTAGCTAGTTTAGTCCAGTGGTTCCCAACCTAGGGGTCGGGCCCCTCCAAAGGGTCACCGGATAAATCTGAGGGGTCGTGAGATGATTAATGGGAGAGGAAAGAAGAAAAAACAAAGTTCTGATACACAAATCTGTTTTCAGTTTTTGGACTTTTTCTCTAATCTTTGATTTTTGCTGAAATATTGGATCATTTGAACATTTATTGAAATGAAACCATGTGAGGTTTAGAGGGAAAAATCACTATTTGGTGGAGCTGTTAACAACTCATAGACATCTGAAATGTGACCCGACTACACACTGCTTTTTGTAAGACGTCAAAAGCCAAAAAGGTTGGAAACCACTGGTTTCATCTTTAACAATGTGTTGTATTTTAAAAGCTTGTTATATTATCCATTGTGTCAAATCTCCATCTGAAAAGTAACTAAAGCTGTCAAATAAATGTAGTGGAGTAGAAAGTACAATATTTCCCTCTGAAATGTAGTGGAGTGGAAGTATAAAGTAGCATCAAATGGAAATACTCAAGTAAAGTACAAGTATCTCTAAATTGTACTTAAGTACAGTACTTGAGTAAATGTACTTAGTTACTTTCCACCACTACCAAATGTACCCTGTAACAAGTTTTGCACAGACCTTCTTGGGGCTTGATGGATTTGCTCACGCAGGCTGTGGTTACACTTGTCATTTCCATATGTTTATTGGGATCTGATTACATTGGATTTTATGTGATCACATCACTGTTTGTCCACACTTAAGGGCTGTGCAGAGGTGGTAGAAGTACACAAATTCATTCATTCATTTTGTTATGCTAGGCTTTCCAAGCATGAGGAAGAAACTGTATGAAACAAGGAAACGCTCCAGTTTCAGGTTTTCCAGGTTTGAGAGTATTTTTTTAATTTTTTTTTTATTTAACCTTTATTTCACCAGGTGAGTCTCACTGAGATTAGAAATCTCTTTTCCAAGGGGGATCAGCACAAAACGTTACACAAGATATGACAGGACATAATAATGATACATTATAACAAATACAACAAAGTATAAAATGCGATAGTATAAACTAGTTTATCGAAAAGAGAAAAGCAGAAGCTAGAGAGAGAGAGAAGGAAGGTGAGAAAGAAAATGGGTTCTTGTACAAAGATCTTCAAGAAAAGTTTCCAAATTAAAAGTTTTAAAAAATTAAAAGTTTGGATTTTAATGCTAACCTCACAGCTCACACTCTGCTACTTCTCCACTTCTTGTGTTTTTTTTTATTATTATTAATATATTGCTGTTAATTGTTTCTTTATTGATCCTAAAGAAACATTAATTGCTTTTATATACAGTAGACACAGTAGTAGATGACACACACACACACACACACACACACACACACACACGTGCAAACAAACACAAACACAAAACATGTGTTACTATTTTCTGCCATTTTCTTGTTGTTTCTATTTATTTATTTTATTTTATTTAATGAATTGTAGATATATATATATATATATATTTTTTTTTTCCATCTCATTATTGAATTGTATTATCCTTGGTGGCAATATTGCTCACCTGACATTCATGCCAATAAAGCATACTGAACTGAATTGAATTGAATTGAAAGAGAGAGAGTGTGAATAAACTGCTCCAGACATCCTTGATCTGAACCCCCCGAAAGACTGGATCATGGATCATGTTTTATGGTAATCTCATGCCACTAAAGTCATTCAAATTGAACGTTTATTAGGCAGACAGACTGAAAGACAGGCAGACTTACATGGCATCATCAGACAGTGTTGAAGTACAGAGAGGAAGTGCGGGTGAGCCTCAGTGTGGTTCAGATTCTTCCGGATCAGCTCAAACACCTGACTGGCACTCTTAGTCTCTATGTGGATCTGGGGAAACATCACAAAATACTATTATTACTAGGATTCTAACATATCACACACCTGACTGATAAACTATGCACTCAAGGTGGGATGCAGTTATTGGAATTTTCATGTTTCATGTTTCATTTGACATCAGAAAGGATTTTAATGCTATAACAGCAGCTGGAATAGGAGTGAATTTTTTTGCAGATTCCCAATTGTTATCATTGGAATTTTTCAGCCTCACTTTGTTTAGGGATATAGGAGAGGGAAGGTACCAGTTAGTACCATCTAACAGCTAAAGTGCATACTGCTCTTCTGTAATCTTTGGTTAGCATTTGTTTTTATCTGATTACTCATGGTGAAAATTAAAAGATCAAAAGCTTTCTCCCATTTGGAAACTTTTCTTGCAGATATTATCTTTGTACAAGAAGCACATATCAACTAACCGGACCAATGTCCTACTAAGGTGAAGAAATGACCCAACAGAACTGTCAGTCTACAGTGAAGTCAAAGCATACTCATAAATGTAAATGGTCAGACCAGTCTGAGGTCATAAACCGCTTATCCACAAGGGGGCAGCAAAGCCAGTAAGCCTGGAGCCATGGGCCAGTCACCCTGAGTAGAGCAGGGTATTTAAAAATGGCTAACGTAGAGTTCTGTCTACTTTTATACACTATCAGTTGCTGCTGAAAGAAAAAGTTGAAAAGAAGACGTTATGTGCGTCCTTCAAATAGGTCAAAAATGCAAGATGAGGAACATTATTCTCTCATTTTGCCCCTGTGGAACTTTGATGAAGAGAGAGATTCCCCGATATTTTTGGATGTCAGCATCGAAATTTGACAATCTCCTTCATCAGATGGCCTTTGATTGGCCATGACCAGATCCAGTGCAATCACACTGTCACACTGAGCTCCTTAGTGACTGGGACCAGTCAATAGGCATGGAGTTTTAATGGTGTAATTCTAGAGAAAGGTTGCAGTATTGAAGCAGTTTGACAGTATGAAACATCTGCATGACTCACAGCGTCAAAACGTTTGGACAGCACAAGTTCATCTTCATTCCTCAACATCTCAAAGAAGTCCAGATGTCTGAAACACAACAACCAAACCAAGAAATCCATTTACAATCAACTCCTGTCAATCTGCTAATACCAATCCATCGGATAACCTGGAGATTAGCAGTAAAGCATCACAGTTTAATGATGATGTCACACCCAGTGAAGAGTAGGTTGACGAACAGTAAAATATAGTAATCGTAAAGACAGCTAGTCATGAAAGGATGTGTTTTTGACATGGAAGGAATCACACCGAGGAATCACAGTTAATATGTCAATTAGGGCTGAACAATTAAAAATCGAAATTTTATCGAAATCGCAATATGGCCTACTGCAATTTTCAAATCGCAGGAGGCGCAGTATTTGTTAAAGGCGAAATGTGTCAAAATAGCATTTTAAAGTAAATATTGTGGTGCTGCAGAGATGTCCTGGCCTACACATCATATTCTACAGACTTAAGAAAACATCTTTGTTTGGTACAGATCCCCGCAAAAATCACACCATAATCATTTTAATACATTTTTCAATGGAAATGAGAATAATGATGTAAAAATTATCATTCCCTCTAATATCGCAAATCATATCGCAATTACAATATCAGTCAAAATAATCGCAATTAGATATTTTTTCAAAATCGTTCAGCCCTAATATCAATGTATTGATATATTGATGCTTAAAAATGCTACAAGCACCACCTGTAAGTTTGGAGTTGCAGTGATATCGTACCTGTCTAGCGTGGAGTTTTCATGGGAGCGTAGCTTGTCAATGACTGGTTGGATACCCTGCATCAGGAACTCATAACGCAGATGGATACGGAACTCTAGACTGGCCTGAAAACACACACACGCACGCATTGCTACTTTGGCTAGAAGAGGAAACAGGGAAGGAAGGTAAGATTGAAAGAAAGAAAAGGCATCATAGAAGACGAGAAGAAAAAGATAGAAGGGGTTGACAGATGTTAAGGGAGGGAGATCCATGGGTTCTCACCTCTCCTGCTCCCTGGCTGAGCACAGCATTGATGAAGGACATGATGGCAGTCTTCAGACTGACTTCATCTCTGTAGCGGCCGGTGGATCTATCCAAGTCTGTCAGCAGAGTCTGTACACACACACACACACACACAAAACAACACACACACAAAACAACACACACACAAAGAAAATCTTAAAGCTGTTACCAGTAGAAGTAGAAGTAGACCCCTTGAGTCTCTTAGTAGTAATATTTTACATCACTGTCGCAAAGACGTCAACGTCAGCCCATACAGTCTATCTCTGGTGTCATTGCTTCTCAGATGCTTGGTCTGACTGAAGAGCAGAGGTGAATTTGAGGAGATGAAACGCACTGCGTGTGGTGTGCTAGTGTTTACCACAACTGTATCTCACCTGCCTCCTGTCTTAAAGAGACCATTTAGAGTAAAAGTACAATTATTTTGCAAATAGTTTTGGCATGGCAGGTAATGATCTACATGTGGCGGGCTGCTATTGTAGAATACATATAGGGGAAATAGTGTAGTAGTATAGTATAGTAGTCTATATAGTTGTCTATAGTCTGTAGTACAAAGCCAGTTGAAACAGCTGGAATATGAAAATCAACAACTTGTGCCGACTTGGAACTTGATAATCTGGATAATCTTGATAACCGGATAATCAAATGAATACCTCCTGCTAATTTGCCATTAGTGGCACCCATTGGTTCCAATGAAACTTGCTACTAGCAATGTTAGCAAGTCATTTTTTGGTTAATTGAACAACCTATGTTTTTTCCCACATTAGTACCAATTCAATGTGTCAAGACATCATTGTAACATTTATCTACTTCATCAACACTTGAATATTCCTTTGCAGACAGTTCTACAAAGTACACACACAAATGAACCCGCACAAACACACACCTGAAAGCGTGTTCTCTCTGAGGCAAACCTCTGGTAGTGCAGCATGGATTCTAGTATTTTCTTATGGCCTCCTGGCACCAAACAGACAGCGCCAAGGATCTCCAACACTGCAACCTAGGGATGGAGAGAAGGGTCAACTAAAACCGAGACAATGAAAGGACTTCTGTATTTCACCTGCTGGTATTGTTTTTGTTCATACACGAGGCTGTATGTATATTCTTGTACCCACGAGTTGTTTCACTGTGATGTACTAATACCAATAATGTGCAGTTTACTGACGTGATGTTATGCGTTTTTTGGGGAATTTAAGTCCTCAAACTTCAGTCTACCCTCGGTGCCATTTGGGGCTGCCAACATGCAAAGTTGCCTAGTGCAGCTTTAATTATGACTATTTCTAATTATGTTACAAAAAAATCAGTGAACGGGCAAATGTCAGACCAGCGTACCTTGGTTTTTATGTTTTCAGTAGCGAGACTTTGTGCAATAATATTGATGCTTTCGCCATGTGCCAGGACGTGAGCTCTGCCCTGGGAGTTGTTCATCAGAGCTTTGATGCAGCCGATCAGCGAGGTGTGGATCTGGGATTCGGTCGTCTCGTAGTCCATCGACTTGAGGAAGTTCAGGATGCAAGTCAGGCCGTCCAAGTCAATGAATCGAGTCACAAACCTGGGGGGAAATACAGGTTGCTTTCTAAATCTTCTCAAAACCATATTTGCAAAAACACAAATATCGGATTTGTAACGATGCACAAATATGTCTGATCATCATCACTAATATTGGATTTATTCATTTTTATTAAGGCAATTACTCCATGTTAGCGGGATTACTGCATTAACAGAAGTCCTTCCTAAGGACTTTCCTTATTAATTTCCAATGTTTGCTCTCATTTGCCTCTGGCAGACCCTTTTAACACCAAGTGTATTTTTATTTTTGTTTTACATTCTGATAGAATATGTCTAAGCTTAGCTGTGCCTAAACGTAAAGGACAGGAAGAGTCCTCACCTACTGACTGACTTAGGGCTGAACAATTAATCGAAATTTTATCAAAATCGCAATATGGCCTACTGCAATTTTCAAATCGCAGGAGGCGCAATATTTGTTAAAGGTGAAATGTGTCAAAATACCATTTTAAAGTAAATATTGTGGTGCTGCAGAGATGTCCTGGCCTACACATCATATTCTACAGACTTAAGAAAACATCTTTGTTTGGTACAGATCCCCGCAAAAATCACACCATAATCATTTTAATAAGTTTTTCAATGAAAATGAGAATAATGATGTAAAAATCATCATTCTCTCTAATATCGCAAATCATATCGCAATTGCAATATCAGTCAAAATAATCGCAATTAGATATTTTTTCAAAATTGTTCAGCCCTACTTTGGAGAGACATTGTCATGCAAGAATAATCTTTGTGAGTTATGGAACAAAATGTGGTAAAACAACCATGTGTTCCAGCAATTACAATAGACTGCTGAGACTTTGTCTGCACCTGTATTTAGGAGACTGAGATAAAAGCCTGAGAATCAGCAGAGCAAAACCTCTACCTCATGGGCTGTGTCCTTAGTGCTGTCTTCAGGCTCTCTATGACTTTATTTCTTTCCTCCTCTTCCTCCTCCTCCAGCGCCAGCAGAGTCTTCCTCTGAGAAGAGAGGGGATGAAAACAGAAATGGCTCACAACAATTTGAAAATTCCAAATAGGCTACAAAACTGAACCACGGCAAAATGATACAGAGGGGCTGGCCAGATTGTCCAATATGTTGTTAGATATGTAAATATATCAGTGCCTTTAGTGATATCATCTGGTATAATATTGCCAAATACTTAGTTATAGCCATGGAACAGGAATGTGGAGCTAGCATGTCTGCCGCACAAAATTGCAATGCACTTTTACCATATTTAAAATCAGAAACTATGGAGGGAATGCCAGAAAGCACTGCATTGAGTCCCATGTAATATCTGTTGAGAGTTTCACTCAAAAGCATTACTATCAAATATAAAAGATCTAAAAATCGCAGGTAATTTAAATGAAGCAAAGCAGGTAATAAAGCAAAAACTGTCCATCCATGTCTCTGAATGAAAATGAAACCAACAAAGCAGGATGGTAACTTGGACTTTAGAGGTTACTCACAGTAGCCATGGACTTGAGCTGGTCAATATAAAACTCCGGCCAGCTAGTTGCTCCTTTGATTTCCTCTGCCTCCTGAAATACATACAGACACACACAGGTCAAGGTTATGGATACACTTACATATACTAGGCATCAAATTACAAATGCATGTGTCCCAGGTAGATCACTGGCTCTGGTGCTCCATGCTAACACTTATAGCATACACTATGTTGAGAGACAGTACCTTTTTCTTACTACAGTAGATCTGCCATTTTTTCTCTGCCGGCAAAGCAAACATGGCCGTCCTATGTTCCTCTGTAAGGTCCAATTCATCCTGGGAAGGAGGAGAAAAGAAAGGGAAGGAGGGAAAGGAGAAGAGGAAAAGGAGAAAGCAAAGGGGAAGAGATGACAGGAGAGTAGAAGAGGAGAAAGGAGAGAGATGAGGGAAGAGACTGACCATAAGACAATAGCCTACATGGTCACACTATTAATGCACTGTTAAATAATGTAACAATGGCTGAGATAAACCCATAGGTTGAAAAATTATTAATTTTTGAAGGGCAATATGAATACTAATTATTCACAAGAGAAAAAAAACTTTATTTTCTTTGACTCAAACCATAGGCTTACAACACTGAAAGAAAAGTGAAAAAGCAAGCCATTGCTTTGCTAGTAGGAGATGGCATGGCAAAGTTAGGACTGAACTCAAAGGTAATGCACAAAAAGTCTCCTTCCCTTAATATCCTCAGTCTGATTTGACATGTCTGGCACAGTTACTTGGTGTGAGAACAAGCGAGTGAATTGCAACAGCCAATCTCTGCAGGACTTGTGTGGGTCAGAGGTATAACAAGAGAGGATGATGTGTGAAAAAAGTACACATGTAAAAGCGCACTCCAAGTATCCCACCATGCAAGCAGTGTATGACTCTATTAATGCAGGGTGAATGAATTCCCATATCCATGATCGGTCTCACAAATGTGTCCTTTGTCTTTATTTAAACTTTTTAAAAAGAAATACAACTCTAATAATGGTGTATTCAAATGGATTACTTGACTATGGATACTTTTGACTACAGAAATACTAATAATTATTTTGACTAGTCCCACGTCACACAAACTTAAAGAATAACACTGGTGTTTTTTTAATGCATTTCTTACCGTCCACAAATCCTATGAAAATAACAAAATCAACAATGCGTTTGCTCTACTCCCGTTACTTTCTGACTTCCCAGGTTCCATTTTTAACTGTCAACCCGGAAGCCATTGGCTCCAATTGTAAGCTAAAAACCTTGAAATACAGCTCAAGACATAGTTTACATTTTAAAAATTGCTAACTGTTACCATGAAAAGTCAGGCTGTTGTAGTTATTACCAAATCAAATTCAAATGGGAACAAATTCTTCATTACGCCGGGGACTATTTTCTGTGCTACGGAACTACTTTCCTGAGATCGCAAACATGTTTACAGCCGGCTTATTACATTGTTTGAGGAAAAAATTCGGTGCATCGTGATGATGAAATATGCTGCATGGCTCTTTGATGTGTTTTTAATTGGGTTTTTTTATACAATGGAGTTCTATGGCTGCTCGGACATGACTGCATTGGGCATCGGCTACATGGACGAGACTTGCTAGCAAAACAAATTCATTGCTGATTTTGTTATTTTCATAGGATTTGTTGACGGCAAGAAATGCATTAAAAAACACCAGCCTTATCCTTTAACGTAAACTCTACTAATGCAAACTATCTATTCCAACAAACTGTTTTGACCAGTCCCATGTTGTATAATGTGGAGCACAAAAGGTCAGTAGGTGAGAAATCGGACTGCATCTGTAACTCAGACAGTGAAAATCTGTGAGCTGACTTCAAAGTGGGGTGTATTAGGTTTGTTTAGTAGAAAAGAACATCCGTTGCTTCTGATTGGGCATGTTGATATGTCATTTGTGTGGGACTCATAACGTGACTGCATTGCATTCTGGTCTATTGAGGCTCCTGTGGGTGGAGAAATCGGTCTCTCTCCTCTTCTGCGATGGATTTCTCCCTGTATGATCGTTGAACGTCTCTTGGTGCAAAATGGCGGCTCAAGAAAGAAGCCCTCGCTCTTTCATTCTGAGGGACTGACACCAAAACCTGACACTTGTACTCACCACTAGCTCAGTAAACATAGCGTCCAGCTCTTCAAGGGGGGGCATGGGCGGGGTGGGTTCTAGCGCGGCCATGGTAGTCATGTTATCATGGAGGTAGGTGATCTCTGGCTGGTCACTTCCCCTGAAACAGCAGGAGAGTAGAGACGATAGGCCACGCCCATTGCGCGGCTTAACTCGGGGAGCCATGGTTACGGCAAGGGCCTGACCAGCGGTATCGACTAGAGAGAAAGACGAAAAGTAGCAATGAAATAGGACGTTCCTGTGTTTGTGATGGCAAATGTTACTTTGAATTTTTTTACAGTGTAGTTTGACATTTTTTACATTGTACAAACTATCCTGTATCTGAGACTTTGCACTTCATTCGTGAAATTGAAACACCACAATCAAGGCCTTGTATTGTCTTCCAGCCTCAGAGGGATTTCCCAAATCCTACTATGTTGTCATGTCACTGCAATCCGTTGAATCTTGTAAAAATGAGTGAATGAATAGGAATTTCAATGGACTATTTTTACAAATGAAAGAATGAGAGGAAAAGAGAGAAGAGGCAGAAAGTTTGTTTAATGTCAGCTAGATTCATTACCATAAAGGCATCATGCATGTTGGCATCAGATTTGGGTCCGAGAGACAAAATCTCATCAAATGGGGGTCCGTGGCTCTAATGTGGACTAAATTAGGGTCCTTGATATGAAAAAGGTTGAGAATCACTGCCTAAGACTTTTGCATAGTACTGTATGTCTCTGATGTTGTGCATGCACACACACTGCTATTCAGCATGCTCCAACAAGGATACAAACACATACACATTCAGTTGGGCGTGACTGAAAAGCCACACCTGAAATTGCTGTTTTTCACTGAGGTGAATCATGAGGTGTGGCATAAGCACACAAGTGTACCTCCATAACAGAAGTCCTATCAAAGCCAGTGTTATTATTTCATCAAAGATCATATTTATGCAAAGCATTGTAGTCACAAGCAAGTTGCGTTTTTCTATACAGCATCATTTTTCCAGTAAAAATCTGGTGTTCTTTGTGGTTCTTGATAGTACTTAAGGGTATGCATATTTGCAAATGCAAATATTTAATGCATTATAAGTCATTGAATGGATGTTGAAATCAATCCACTTGCATTACTGCATTTTTGGTCACACAAGGAATTCCATTCTGTGGCCACAATGAGTTGGACACAAGCCATAATTAGGGCAGGAGGTGACAGCAGGTGTACAATTATTGGCATCCTCGATTAAGATGGTTAATATTAAACTTGGCATGGATTTGAACATTTATAGGGATGTGAGTGCCATTTTACACGAGTAGGCTACTCCCGCTCTAAAACCTACAGTCACAGTTTCTGTTGGTATTGCCATAGGTCACCAAGAGACAAATTCAGCTTGGTCAGTCAGAATGAGACACTTCACTCCTCTATACCTGTACACTATAGAATTGATCACATGGTAAAATAATTTTCTATAAATAAAGATTAATCTGCAATTCATAAAAAGAAGTAAAAGTTTTATTATTGTGAAAATTTAACTATAAATCTTCACGTTTTAGCTGCAAATTTCCAAACAACCATAGTGACTCTCATTCACGAGATGCGAGAACATTCTGGGTTCTTCACTGATTAGTTTGTATGGACTGCTGCACCAACATGATGTATGTGTATATTATACAGATAAATGTTTTAATGATTGTAAGAAATCCCAGACTGGTATTTTATAATAACCTCAGGGCCAGGCACTGTTTTGTTATGGAACTGCACAGGCTAGCATGTTAGCCAGTTAGCTAGTGCACGCTGCTTATTTCCAAAACCTGCAATCTCGGAACCCATCGTCTATCGGTCTGATGACGATTAGACTCTGGGGGCGACGGCCAATATTTTGGGGTTTCCGGTGCGTCTCAAGTTGCTAATCGGACTGTAAACAATGATCGGTGCACGGAAGAGGAAGTCTTGGCCCAGATGTCCACTGGCTACACCTGAAACCCCCAAATATTGGCCGTCACCCCCAGAGTCTAATCGTCATCAGACTGATAGACGATGGGTTCCGAGATTGCAAAACCTGAGGTAACTACAGCTCTCTGGTTGCAGAGAGGAACACCGCTGTCTAAAATGTAACGGACAACAACATTTTCAACCTCATTTCATCTGCGTCCACACTACAGCCACTCAAACCGCTTTGTATGAACCACAAATAGACCAGTTGCCGCCTCGAGTCAAGCAGCTTCCTTGGGAAAGAGTGCCACCAAATTTTCTAACTTCAAAAAATTTTATCAGCACCAATGCCACCAGTGAAAAAAGTGGTGAATCCCTGATAAGCGGTGCAGGAGAGGCAGGAGAGGTATGTGAAGCACGCTAACTCGACAGACAGGCTGAGACACACCCGCAGCAGGAAGACTAATTGGCCGTAACAGATCAGTACTGTGAATCAAGTTGTACTGAACAAAGATGGAGAGCCTCAGCAAGAAGTGGCTCTTTACATGGTTCATCTCTTGTGTTTTAAATGCTTTAAACGCACAGTATGTCATTTCTGCCTCTAGGGGTCTCTCAATCAAAACAATAACAAAAGACGTACTTTGATGACGTCGTGAAGTAGCGTGGGATCATGGGAGTTTTTTTACGGGGACATTTTCAGAACCCGCAGCAAACGGGAATGAATAATCGCGATCCGTCACGAGTGAACGATAAAAACAGTAGAATGAAAAAAACAACAGAGCGGCTACAGCGGCTAGCTAGCTAGTTGGCCGACTTCCTTCCTCACTCTCTGACGGATCATCTGGTGTTTCCCGTGTTTCCCCGGAAGTTAGGGGGTAAAGGGGATATGACGCCATGACAGGAAGTTAGGGGGTAAAGGGGATATGACGCCATGACAGGAAGTTCGGGGGTAAAGGGGATATGACGCCATGACAGGAAGTTAGGGGGTAAAGGGGATATGACACCATTGACAGGCGACCAAATGAAACGCACCGTTACCTTGAATAAAATTACGGATTTCTCTGGGTTTGAACATTGTTGGAAACATTTGGGATAATGTAAGTACACAACTCAAAAAAATAGTCGTTTTCAGATATTTTAATGCAGAAACGTTACCTTTAAAATGAAGCAGGTTTTAGGGGCTAGGCTGATAGTTAAGGGTCTGGGACACTGTTTCCCATGTGGTGTAGCTAGGGTTGGGCCATATGGCCAAAATATTATCACAATAAAGATTTTCAGTCAAACAACAATTATGAAGATACTTCTTGCCTGGCTACTTGTTACTCATAAGTGGAAGCTGAATACACCAGAGTTAACTGCAGTTTATGTATTCTTTGTTGTCAAAACATGACAAAACCACCTTTGCAGTACATTAGCTTATGGCATCTGTGATGTCTGCGGCTGTTTGGGGAGGTTTATTTTTGTTTGGTGTCATAAGGCATAATGCTTGAAAATGCTACTGCTATGATTTGCTGCTGAGAAGTAATGTCAGTTGCACAGTGTAGTTCACTGGTTCTTGAGGGTCGACTACCAGAAGCTCTAAAGGGAGTAGTGCTTCAGTTCATTTGCATTTACTTGCAGGTTGAGTCCGAAACTGACCCACGCAAAAACCTTAGAGGAAATCTTGACCACATACTGTGCGGCAAGAAGCAACTGTTGGAGAACTGGTTCTGATGTGATACCTTCCTCCTAAAGTATGTCCAAAAACAGACACTCAAAGGTTTGATTGCGTTATTAATATTCCCCCTTTTGGGGCAGTTCTGCTTTCATTTCATAGTTAAAGCTGCACTAAACTGCAAAACAGGTGACTCTTTGAACTTCAGTACCAAGAGATCATGTAAGGTGACATCAGTAAATTTCACACAACATGCTCCTTTTTTTTTTTTTTTACCAAAAAGCTGGTCTGTGATTGGTTCATACCAAAGGATGCCAAAGGGACAAGTCAAGAAAAAGACCTACTGTTGGTGAGTCCAGATTTCTCTGGGATGTTTCAGAGACATGTTTGGATTTTGCTCTTAAATTTCAATTCGTCACTTTCTGTGGGTGGAGAAGTGACCATACCCAACACCAGAATTTAATTTGGACAAATAGGACGAATCTACTATGTCTCAATAGTGGGGATGGGATGCTCTTCTCTGTTGCAGCCCCTCTTAGTGATTTAGCCTGATGAGACGGGATTAGTTTAACATCGAAATGTTGCCTAGTGTAGCTTTAACAGAGAGAAAGGGGGGCAGGGTGCTGCGAAGTGAGTCAAACCCAGGACATTGTGGGTAGTACGCACTTTAGCGAACGGAGCCTCAAGCACACCCATTAAAACCCACTTTGAACATCTCAGAACTGGATCAATGCATGTTGAAATTAACTGTGTCACCCTACTGGACAAGAGCCGTTCTGCACGACCCTGCGGTGCCTCTAGCACACCAAGACTAAATTTCAAAATAAGAGTGATACACAGACTAAACAAAGCAAACAAACTCATAAAAACCCTGTGGTACAGAATTGTGAGCTTGCATTTTAGGATTTGCATCTTTGGCATCAATCTCAGCTACTGTGTAATCCCATGGCCATGGTTACCTTTCATTTATTCTTCAATGCTAATATGAGGCACATGGTTATGCCAACAATTTTAGTGGCTTTGCCTTCTACTACATCTCTGCCATTTAGCAATTGTATTGCTATCGTAAGACAACACTTACATAACCATATATGACACTACACAACAGCAATTTCAAGCTATTTAAATATGCTGATGACATGGCTTTAGTGGGTCTTTTCCATAAAAATGATGATGTCTCTGATTATTTCGCTCAGGTTTCCAAGTTTGAACAGTGGTGTAAATCCAGCTCATTGTTAATTAATGTTGGAAAAACAAAGGAACTTATTCTAAACCTAGCAGATCCACTCTCATCACTGACACTGTGTGACCAAACTGTGACCAAACTGTGGAAACTGTCAACTGTTTTAAATATCTGGGAACACACATAGATGACAAACTGAGTTTGACTAGCTTTCTTATATAAAATCAACATTGTTTGTGAGAGACTGTTGCTAATTAGGAAACTGGAGGGGTTTGGGGTCAGTCTTGACTAGTGTTGGGGATTACTGTAATCACATTACATTTGTCTGTAATGCAGTAATGTAACGCGTTACGGTTCCTAAATTCAGTAATCACGTTACAGTTACTAATCAAACAATTATGTTGTTTTTCTCGTGTGACTTTGGCTAGAGACAGTTCGTGCGGGAGATAGGACAAAAATGGCAGAGCAGTCTACAACTTTTAAGAGGTGGAGATATGCACATTACTTCGAATTTGTTGCGCCAAAGGACAAGAATATGACGGTAAAGTGCAAACTGTGCCCAGGCCAGCAACAACGATCCACTGCTGTGAACACGACATCAAATCTCTCCGACATGCTAACACAAATCATCAAATCACAAATACAATAATCACAAATCACAAACACAATTGTGTATGTTCTCCTTATTAGAATAGGCATTTGTGCTGATATGTGGGCATATGTAAGGTTTAACGTTATATTGTTAACTGGCAATTATGTGACAATGCATCTCGGGCGATGTTGCGGAGTAACGCAAAAGTAATGTAACGAGTAGTAATTACTTTCTACAGGGAGTAAATAAGTAAAGTAATGCATTACCTTTTTTTAAAAGTAACGAGTAATGTGTAATACATTACTTTTTTTGAGTAACGACCCCAACACTGGTCTTGACATTTTGGAAAAAGTGTATGTCAGCCTGATAGAGAGCATCCTTGTTTTTAATATCTCTGTCTGGCATGGGCACTTGACTTTAGTAAGTAGAAACAAGCTGAACAGGATTGTTAAAGGAATAGTGCACCCAAAAATGAAAAATCTGTCATCATCTGCTCACCCTCATGCCAAATGAAACACAGGTGAAATTTGTTAGTCCATATAACACACAGGGAGGTTGCCGGTACAACTTGGTAGCAGCCTTCTCCAAAACAACTGAAGTCAATGGGGACCAGTTCTTTAGAGTTCCAAAACAAAAACAGCCAAACAATCACACTGTGAATAGAAAGACCTATACACCATTATTTGTTGCAAATCAATCAGCTGTAGTTCAGATTTGCACTAAATGATGGTGTAAATATACTGTAGGTCTTTTTGGAACTCTGAAGAACTGGTCCCCACTGACTTCAGTTGTTTTGGAGAAGGCTGCTATGGAGTTGTGCTGCAGCCTCCCTGTGTGTTATATGGACAAACTTCACCTGTGTTTCAACTGGCATGAGGGGGAGGAGATGATGACAGAATTTTCATTTTTGGGTGAACTATTCCTTTAAGACAGCAGGGACGCTAGTAGGCCGCCAACAAAAGCCATTAGATGACCTTTAGAGCACAGCGGTACACAGGAAAGCCCTGTCAATCATCGATGACAAGACACACCCCCTCCACCCTGAGTTTGAGTTTTTTTATTCTACAGTGGCATGTAGAATACCCCTGGCAAAGAAAAAGATCCCATTATGCAATTAATGTGGTCAACAAACTACAGTAAACTTAAATATGGGAGTGTAGGCTGTACACCGAGGGTATGAATGCACTGTTGTTGTACAGTTGAGAGATCTTTGTTCTGTTAATGTGATGTTTTGTTGATGTTTTTATCTTGTGGACATGTTTGTGTTATTCTATTCTATTCTATTCTATATGGGTTTACATTAAAGGAATAGTTCACCCAAATGTGAAAATTCTGTCATCATCTACTCACCCTCATGCCTGTTTTTGTTTTGGAACTCTAAAGAACAGGTCCCCATTGACTTCAGTTGTTTTGGAGAAGGCTGCTATGATGTTGTGCTGGCAACCTCCCTGTGTGTTATATGGACTAACACATTTCACCTGTGTTTCATTTGGCATGAGGGTGAGTAGATGATGACTGAATTTTCATTTTTGGGTGAACTATTCCTTTAAAGGCAGTGTTTCTGGCCTCTCTAAACTCTTGGTGTTATAAGCTATGAAGTAAAATCTTCTTCATTGAACCTGATTCATTTTTCCACAGATGTCCATGTACTTATTGATGTTTCACAATGTATTTTCAATGGCATGGAAACGTTTCTGCACATGTGAGACAATGTCAGCTGTCAATGACAATAAAGCAAATGTTGCACCACGTGTGCGTATGTGCATGAGCATGTGTGTATAGATTAATGTGGGGTTTATAATCCATCCTGACTGTCAGATGAACAAGTCTAGTCTGAGGGTTTTAATCGATACTTTATTGATCCCTGTAGGGAAACTGGGTTTGCTCGTAGCCCCTCCCACAGGGAGGTCAGAGGGCAGCTGGTGGGGATTCAGGGTCTCTGTCGATTCTCGATTCTGATTGGCTGAAGGGGTATCTAACAACAATTTATTACTGAGGGAAGAATGTAATTTAATTCATACCTGAACATATTACATCCCAGGACATGAATCAAGCTCTTTCTTTCCACTCATCTTCTGTGAGATGTTGTATGTAGCTGCTCTGGGTAGGCCATGAATGATATTCATATATACAGATTTAGTCCCTATAAATATGTTTTATGAGGATCTAGTTTTTCAAACAGTGGTACTCTTACAGAATGAGTTGAATGCTGCTGCTGCTAATCTATACACTGAATTTAAGACTGCAGCTTCAAGAATTCCGACTTTTTTTAAACAAATATAGACATAAGACACTTCTTGTGTGTGATGTTAGTGCCCTAATTCAGTGGTTCTCAACGTGGGGTCCGGGGACCACCAGGGGTCCTTGAGGGGGTTCCAGGGGGTCCCCAGCACATTGATGAATTATTAAACTTCAGCATTATTTCATTTACATTAAGTTAACACAGTTAGAGAATATAGAAGAATGACTGTTTTGATCATAGTTTCTCTGTTATCTCTCTACCTACAATACAGATAGTCATGGAATTCTGCAGAAAATTATATCTAACAATACAAATATTCTCAGATTTGGGTCTGAGAGACAAAATCTCATCAAATGGGGGTCCGTGGCTCTAATATGGACTAAATTAGGGGTCCTTGATATGAAAAATGTTGAGAATCACTGCCCTAATTGATGCCAGTGCACATCAGATGTGTGTGTGTGTGTGTATTCTCTCTATATTCTCTCTCTATATATTGTGATGGGTTTGTCAATAATATTGTATCACTGATGAAGACGTAATTGAACTTTTGACACAAGTTTGTATCGTACTTCTGTATACGCTCTTTATAATTATGAGCATTATGCAAATTCTTCAGGACCGACTCAATTCACTTTGTATTTGGAGTCAACACACCTGCAGGTCCATATTATTTATGGACTAAATTTAAAGCGCATCAGCCGTTTCCTACTTTTTGATTATATCCTACTGGGGACACCCATGCTAAAAAAGTTTGCACTACAAACATACAAACATACATTTGACATACAAATGTCATAAGTATGTTTTTTGGGTGGTAAGTCCACAGCAACAATCACAACATCACCATGGTAACAGACAAGTGATGCAGTTTAAATGGGCAAAAGAACTCACATATACACAAAATCTTACGCACATGCTAAAACTGTCACTATAAACACACACTAAATCATACATTAGGTGAAACTACAATTTTCTGTGGCTTCTCCACTCATCCAATTATTTGTGTTTTGTGTATGTGTAATATGGTTGATAACATGTGACATCCCTATTCAGCTGAAAAATATTTAGTTTAAAAACAGTGTCACTAAAAGTTTAACCTGCCATAGGAAACCTAGGCCTGTGTAAACTTTCATGAACTCTCTGAAATAGTCGCCCCAGATAGATTATCTGTCAGGCTGCAAAGGCAAACAAAACAGTAACATCCAAGGCTGGGCTCAAATCAATTTGGTTTCAATCAATTCAAAACATTAACCGAAAGTCAACTGCAAACGGTAGAGCATTCATTTGAAAATATTCGGTAACACTTTACAATAAGGGTCACTAAGTTAAGGGTTAGTTAATGCTTAATAAGCATTAACTAACCCTTAATTAACAGTTAACTAATGTGTCTGGTAATCATTTACTAATGGTGTTCATGTTAACTAAGGCAGTGGTTCTCAACCTTTTTCATATCAAGGACCCCTAATGTAGTCCACATTAGGGCCATGGATCTCTCGGACCCAAATCTGAGAATATTTTTATTGTCAGATATGATTTTGTCCAGAACTCCATGACTATCTGTATTGTAGGTAGAGAGATAACAGTGAAACTATGATCAAAACAGTCATTCTTCACATTCTATAATTGTTCTTGTGAATGAAATAATGAAGTTTAAATTCATCAATTTGCTGGGGACCCCCTGGGATGCCCTCAAGGACCCCTGGTGGTCCCCGGACCCCACGTTGAGAACCACTGAACTAAGGTATTAATTTATACATTATTTAATAGTCATCTTTATAAACTATTAAATCATGTATAAATTAATACCTTAGTTAACATGAACACCATTAGTAAATTAAACATTAGTTAACTGTTAATTAAGCCCTAATTAACCCTTATTAAGCATTAACTAACCCTTAACTTAGTGACCCTTACTGTAAAGTGTTACCAATTATTCTAATTTACATTGGATATAACATCCCTCATATGCAGGGGCATTTATCAATTTTCACAGTTTGTTGAAAACTAATTTAGTGAATTGAGTGAACTGAAACTGAAATTGAATTTAGGCCTAAAAGTGAGGAAAAAACTAATAAGAGAAAATCACTATCCTCTCTCAGGACTGAAAGAAAGTGTGTAGGTCATCATGGATTGCTCACCTTTAAGATCAGATTTAAGAGCCGGTTCTATGTGATGCAGTGAGGTGTCATCTCCAGTCCCGACAGTGCAGAGGCTAGTGTCAGTTCAACGTCACATCAGCTGCTTTTACCTGCAAACTGCTCAAACTGCTTCCTCCTGACAACATCTCCAGTCGCTCAAAGCCTCAGTTAAGACTCAACTGCGGAAAATGCTTTCAAGTTTTCACCTGTTTCACAACTTCCCCAGTGAGAAAGTGAGAGAGAGAGAGAGAGAGAGAACTGAAAGTCAGAAATGGAGACGTGGAGAGAGGCAAAGACGTACAAAGATGCACAGAGAGAGGGAGGAATGGTCAAAGCCTAATTGAGATGATCTTCCAGTTCTTTCAGTCTGTAGAGACAGGTGCTGCAATAGTTTAAAAAAAACAATCGGTGTTCAGATGAATGGTAAACCAAAAAAGAATCCGCTTCTGGCCATTTCAACTGAGCAGAAGTTCCATTTGAAATGTTAAGATCCACAAAGAGAGAGTCAGAATCCACAAAAGTTCATTCAATTAAAAACCGGGTAACAAATAGAATCCTCAAATGCCAAGAAAAATAAAAGTTCAGCTGGAGAATAAAACCGACAAAGGAGTTGGATCTAGATCTACCACAAGTTCTCTTTGTCTTATATTTCTGTCCCATCTATTCATGCAACTCCTCCTCTTGTATTTCTGCCTCTGTTTATATTTCTCTTTATTTCCTTCTTCTCTTCTCAATCTGTTCCTGTAGATTACTCCAAAAAAAGATATTCAAGTTGCTGTTTCGGTAAGTGACAAGCTTCCTGTCTGTCATGTAGAACCTAAAGTGAGCTGGCGAGTGTGTACAGTATGTGCGCAGAGATAAAAACACACACTACTGCATTCCTACTGGAGGCAGTCACACCCTTGCTTCTCCCACTGCATTGTGTGTGTGTGTGAGTGTGTGTGTGAGAGAGAGAGAGAGAGTGAGAGAGAGAGAGAGAATCATTGACATAACACAGCTGAGTTTCTGTATGACAATCTGTTCCCACAGTTTCTCATCATGACCAAGTGACAGAAGAATTTGCTGCTCTACAACCCAGACCATGATGCTCTTCTAATCCCAATTCTAATCTTAACCCTAAACCCAAATCCTAAACTAACTTTAACCTTTAAAGACCCTATAGACAACTTTTTTTGCTTTAACTTATCATTATGAAGTAAATGTTGATTGCACAGTGTAATGGCTATAGAATAATGACACCATCGGCATTTAGATTGGTTCCCTATAAGCCTCGCTTTCACTATGCAATTCTGTCTGCCACCGGGTTCGATATCCCGGGAGAATGAAGGCTCCATTTACGGCACAAAGGAAGTGCGTCATCCATTGAGCAACCAAAAGAGGAATAGGATAGGTTTTCCCCGGTAGCTAGCGTTAGCCATGTTGCTAACGCTATCGCTAGCAGCCAGAAAACAAACCAGGAGCTACAAGGAAGCCAGGACCAGCCAGAAACAAACATCTAACTATGTTTGTTTCTGGCTGCTAGCGTTTGCTAGCGTTAGCAACAATGGCTAACGTTGCTAACGCTAGCAGCCAGAAACAAACAAATGATCCATTATCCGTTTGATATGCTGCCTTCAAATGGAACTCATGAGCTCGTGGTTACGACATATGGGAAGTCATGTACACGACTTGCTTGGCGTTCAAGTGGTTAAGTTGTGAGAGCACTGCTGCTAGGCAACGCTGCTAGCGTTACTGTTGGCGTCTAGAAGCCACCGAGGCTAACAATTTAGCTAGCTAGCGAGCGGGTAACGTAAGGCATAATGACAGAGGAAAAAGATGAGGCCGTTGGGAATATCAACATTTTCCTCAGACATATTATAAAATTACTAAGAAAAACTCTATACGACTAAAATTACAATATATTAACTTACCATCCACCGAAAAATGAACTTCCATGGCCTCCGCCATTTCTGAAAACATCAACAAACACGTCACAACTCGTGAACTCGGAGCTTTCGGAAAATTTCCACTTCCGAAGTCGTGAATACCACAGGAGGGGGGGGGGGCGTTCATATGGACTCTTCTCGTGAACACGGTCAACACGACTCCATTTGAAGACACCAAAAATCTAAACAAAGAACAGGTTTTCTTGCAGTGGCCTTTCTAAAATGAGCAGTGGTGAAAGTTACTATATTGTAAATGATCAAGGAGTTGATAAGCAGACAGATGGTTTGTTCTGTTGCACAGAGCTTGGCTCTAACAGAAAGAGATCCGGTTGTCTTTGAGACAGCGGTGCAAACAACAATACCACTTGGAAACACTAGGGGGGGACAACGGGGGGAAAGTTGAAAAGTTGTCTGTATCCACTTTAACTTTAACGCAAGCGAGAGCACATTTCCCCGTACGGGCCTCCCTCCACTGGCTCCCTGTACGTTTTAGGATTGATTTTAAGATTGATTTTATTGTCCTTTTGTCTTTTAAACTGGTCTTTGTTTTTATTGTGTTGTTTTATGGTTTTTGCTATTTTGATTGTACAGCACTTTGGTCAACTGTTGTTTTCAAATGTGCTTTATAAATAAATTTGGATTGGATCGGATAACCTTAACCCTAACCTAAACCTAATTCTAATCTTAATCCTAAACCCAAATCCTAATCCTAATCTAGCCCTTTGAAGAAGACGACGACTGGTAAAATGTCCTCACTTAGAAAGTCTAAAACTCAAACTGGTTCTCACAAGGGTACACACACATACACACACACACACACGCAGTTTCGCATTAAAGCCATTTGAATATTCACTGGCAGAAGCACACCGCGATAACACACACACACACACAAACGTGCATATGCACAAACCCAACCGACACACATACAGCTCTGTATTATGTGGGCAAAGGTTGATGCAGAAAAAGTTGTTGACACACTATGGGCGCAAAGCAAATACCCAGAGAGAAAGGAAGATAAACACAGAAAGAGAGGGAAATAAAGAGAGGGGGAGAGAGAATTTCCCCAGCAAAGTGAGGGCCATCTGAAAGGCAGCCTATGTAAGACTTTCACTTTAATCTAGCCTACAATCTTCTCAGTAGGTCAAAAGATATGGTGGAGGGATACGTTCACACTGCAAGCTTTAGTGCTCAATTCGGATTTATTGCTCAGATCCAATTTTTTTGTTTGGCTGTTCACATTGTTTTTTAATTGTGGCAATATCAGATTCCAGTGTGAACTGGTCACGGTCCTGAACTGACCCGCATGCGCAAGTCGATGTGAGCAGATGATAACGAGGACGAGGATGAGGAGAAAGAGAGCCAAATTTTGAATTATGGCTTTTTGTGGAGCAATGGCTGCTACTTCTGTACGGAGGTGTGTGTGGATGTGGAGTCGGGGCCAGGAGTGGTGGGATCGTGACGTGAATGGCTTCACTCAAACAGATTTCATCCAAAATTTCACCCCAAATACTTATGAGGTCTAACACCTCACTGTCCATCCACTGACACACTCCATCGCAGCTGTCTTCCATGTTTGTATTCACCGAGTGTCTCCTGCCAGAGCAGAATTGTGACGAATGTCGATCCAGAGTGACGTAAAAGTCGCATGAATATGGATATGACTGTTCAGACTGAGGTCGCATTGCAAAAAATCAGACTTGTATCCGATTTAGGAGCACATATGAAAGTGGCCCAAATCAGAATTGAAAAGATCAGATTCCATGTGATTTGTGCTGTTCACACTGTAATGAAAAAAACAGATCTGAGTCACATATGAGCAAAAAAATCAGATTTGGGCCACTTTGGCCTGCAGTCTGAACGTAGCCTAATCTACTCTTTGCCCATTTGGTTTGTTGTTGTCTCATTTTCAGTGAGTGTAGTGTATACGGGCCGTACAAAAGCTCCTCCCCTATAGCTGGAGCCCCTCACACCACTTTCAACCGCCCAGGCTCAACCAACTCCGCCTCCCCCAACGACGGATGTCGAAGAGCAGCCAGGCGTAAGACGGTATGTCTCCCAAATTGCCTTTGATAGAGCAAGGTCAAAAACAAGAATCAAGAGGTTTATTGCTGAAAGGAGCAGGAATCTGAGACAAATCAAAAGAGTCAAAACTAGGGCTGAAAGATTTTGAAAAAATATCTAATTGCGATTATTTTGACTGATATTGCAATTGCGATATGATTTGAGATATTAGAGGGAATGATCATTTTTACATAATTATTCTCATATCCATTGAAAAACGTATTAAAATGATTATGGTGTGATTTTTGTGTGGATCTGTACCAAACAAAGATGTTTTCTTAAGTCTGTAGAATATGATGTGTAGGCCAGGACATCTCTGCAGCACCACAATATTTCAATTAAAATGGTATTTTGACACATTTCACCTTTAACAAATATTGCGCCTCCTGCGATTTGAAAATTGCAGTAGACCATATTGCGATTTTGATAAAATTTTGATTAATTGTTCAGCCCTAGTTAAACCTGATGCCAAGTCGGCCGTTTTTCAGATTTTTTGATACAAGGAGGACATCATCTGCAAACAGTGAAAATGCCAACCTAATATCACCGACTCATACGCCATGACTCAAATATTCATCATTGCTCACAGTGCTACTTTTGGCCAACAGATTGCACAGTTGGATGACTCGTTCGAAATTGCTTTGGTCTCAGTGAATGTAAACTTGTGAAAACTTCTTTGGGTGTATGTACAAATACACATTGAGACATTGGGAAAACCTCAGTTTGGAGTTTTGCAAGTCAGATTTTGACTATAGAATGGCAGCAACACCACAAAGGGCACAACTGGCCATATGTCTGACTGAATGATGAAGTGCCAGGGAATAGCAAGACTAGACCCCACTTACACTTTATCTGTTAAATAATTCTAAAACTGGAACCACTCCATGGCACCGTCCAACAATCGATTCCATAGATAGAAAGACACTCAAAAATGTGCACATATCATTAACTATTTGCACATTTTGGTTTGCTACAAAGTTTTGTAAAAATGTATGTATTTAGAGTTCACAAGGCGTGAGTATATGGCACCCTAAATATACTGCCAAGGGCCAATGAGGTCCCTTTTTTTGGCTTTTTTTTTTGCCTTTATTAGATAGTTGAAAGTGGAGAGACAGGGAAGACTGGGCTAGATCTGAACCCAGGACATCGTGGTTACATGGTATGCACCTTAGACCAGTGATTCTCAATCTTTTTCGTATCAAGGACCCCTAATTTAGTCCACACTAGGGCCGCGGACCCCCATTTAATGAGATTTTGTCTCTCTAACCCAAATCTGAGAATATTTTTATTGTCAGATATGATTTTGTCCAGAATTCCATGACTATCTGTATTGTAGGTAGAGAGATAACAGAGAAACTATGATCAAAACAGTCATTCTTCTACATTATCTACTTACTTCTTGTCGTGTTAACTTCTTGTAAATGAAGTAATGGTGAATTTAACAATTCATCAATTTGCCCGGGACCCCCTGGAGCCCCATCAAGGACCCCTGGTGGTCCCCGGACCCCACATTGAGAGCCACTGCCTTAGACCACCGGGCCACCAGGATGCCCCATGATGTCCCTTTTTTAAGTTGAATTCACATTTCTGGACATACTGAAATCCCTGTCACCATGTTTTCATCGGTTTTATGTTGGAAGACAATGATGCACACAGTATTCAGAGTGCAGTTACAAATAACTTTGGAGTAAAATAAAATGTGTTTCCATTATGTTTTAGGTTGCCTGTAGTTTGTTTTACATTGGTTATTAAAAAGTGTGGCTATGTTTACGTGCACACAGTAATGGCACTATTGCAAATAGGCGATAATTTGATTAAGCCGTTTACATGATTGCATGAACTGGCAACTCCCCATAACAATCCTGTTTACATGACTGAAGTATTTATTGTAAAAATAGAAATAAATAAAATAAATAAATGAATAAAATTTTTCAATTACATCCATGATTCTGCTCTACCATACCATGTAGTTTGCCTTCGACCCATTTCTTCTGAAATTACTGAAATTTTAAAATGCCATATTTCAGATTTGTAGGAAACCAGGAGACGACTCATGCAACTGATGTACCTGTGGCAACCGGCACCATCTAAAAAAAACGCTGATCCTGCAGTTTTTAGATGAGGATCCCCGGTGAGGATTGGTGGGACTGGGGTTCCTGAGGGAGTTCGGTGATGTAGAGTGAAGAGAACTTAAGAACATCGTGAAGATCTTTCATGGAGTTGTTGTGAACTACTGCATTAAAGGAACAGTTCACCCAAAAATGAAAATTCTGTCATCATCTCCTCCCCCTCATGCCAGTTGAAACACAGGTGAAGTTTGTCCATATAACACACAGGGAGGCTGCAGCACAACTCCATAGCAGCCTTCTCCAAAACAACTGAAGTCAGTGGGGACCAGTTCTTCAGAGTTCCAAAAAGACCTACAGTATATTTACACCATCATTTAGTGCAAATCTTAACTACAGCTGATTGATTTGCAACAAATAATGGTGTATAGGTCTTTCTATTCACAGTGTGATTGTTTGGCTGTTTTTGTTTTGGAACTCTAAAGAACAGGTCCCCATTGACTTCAGTTGTTTTGGAGAAGGCTGCTACCAAGTTGTGCTGCAGCCTCCCTGTGTGTTATATGGACTAACAAATTTCACCTGTGTTTCATTTGGCATGAGGGGGAGTAGATGATGACAGAATTTTCATTTTTGGGTGAACTATTCCTTTAGAGAGTGGTAATTGCACTGTATAAACTTGGACGTTTTGCTGAATGCATGGGGAGGTATCGACAATGAAAGACAGTTAATGTGACAGACAAGCTTTCTGTGGTAATGAGTTTATCCTAGCTGACATTATCCATCAGTGTGGTTTTCAACATCAGACATGAAAGAACAACACACTGTCACATCACTGATGCTTCACTGCCGCGCAACAATACTAGCCAGGTAGCTGTGTGTGTGTGTGTGTGTGTGTGTGTGTTCGTCTCACGTACTCTGGAATGTCACCCGGCTTCTTAACACACAGAGAAAGGGAAGAAGAGTGAATAATCATCCAGGAGTATTCATGGCATTCTCATGTCATTTGTCATTTCATGATGTGATGGATAAGATAACATCTTACTGTTCGTTTATGATGCACAGATTAACCCTTCAGTGTCTCTCATTTCCTAAACCAGATCTGATTGAAGGTGAATATAGGAACTGGTAAATTTAAATGTGGATTGACAGCTGTAATAAACAGCTGTCAAAGTACAACAAACTGGTGGTGCACATTTGTCGTCTACTGTGACCTAGTTGACTGGCGTATAGGATTTATGGTAACACTTTACAATAAGGGTCACTAAGTTAAGGGTTAGTTGCTTAATTAGCATTAACTAACCCTTAATTAACAGTTAGCTAATGTGTAATTTACTAATGTGTTCATGTTAACTAAGGTATTAATTTATACATTATTTAATAGTTTATAAAGATGACTATTAAATAATGTATAAATTAATACCTTAGTTAACATGAACACCATTAGTAAATGATTACCAGACACATTAGTTAACTGTTAATTAAGGGTTAGTTAATGCTTAATAAGCATTAACTAACCCTTAATTAATGTACCCTTATTGTAAAGTGTTACCAGATTGATCTATGAGGGGGTAGAGAATGTGTTCATGCATGTTAGCTTAATTAGCTAGTATGCGTTTACAAGACCACAGTGATGGTTAGCTGCCCAGATGGTTAGCAAGCTAACAAGCTGACATGATGTCACCACAAATCAGATGTGTCGGTGATGAAATGATCAGTTCCCAGTCAAAAACAGCACACAAATGAACCCTGTCTATTTAATTCTGTTGAGACGGACAGGTTGTACATTTAGAAACACAATCAGCTGTTCACAGCAGGGTTATTATCGTTAACAAAAACTAACAAAATAACGAAAACTAGGTGTGAAAAAGTTTTCGAACTGAAATAAAAATAAAAACGAGGCTTTACAAAAAAACGATAACTAACTGAAACTGTATGTGTTTACAAAACTAACTAAAATAAACTAAAATTATAGAGAAAATGTCTTTAGTTTTCGTCTTTGTCAATTTCATACATCAGCCTAGTATTTTGAATTTTTGAATCTCGCCCCTGACAAATACCCCATATTACAAAAAAAGACTAAAACTAACACTGAAACTAATAAAAACTAAACTAAAACTAAGCATTTTCAAAAAATAAAAACTAAACTAAACTAGCAAACCCGCTTTAAAAACAAATTAAAACTAAACTGAAATTGAAAACAAAAAGTCAAAATGAAATAAAAATAAAAACTAATGAAAAATGCAAAACAATAATAACCTTGGTTCACAGCCACCGGTGTCATGAGCTGAGGAAATCCAATATGGCTGCCAGAGGGTGTGTAAACATCACCTGAAAATCCTGGCTGGGTCAGGTGTTGCAGAGGGAGACTTAGAATTAGAATTATTATTGGGGAGACAATGCCTTATTTTCTAAAAGTATTATTCTAGATCCTGTAAGAGGGACACCACAGTGGCCCATAGAGTTGTATTTAACATTTATAGATGTATGCATTAACGTGCTTTTTCTTCAAGCATGATTTATAGTAAATAGGTTTCATATTGTCACCAATTTGGGAATAAGAAGACTCAAGGTAACGTTCCCATGACATTGCAACACACACTGCAACACACACCCACAAACCCACACATCGCACACTGTAAGGTTTGCTTGGACACATACGCCAACCATCTCAGAAATGTGTGTATGTGTAATCGTGCAAACGTGCGTGTGTATTGTGTGTGAGCACGTCTTCAAGGTGCACAGGGTGTGTTCCAGGCAGTATCAAGGGTGTGTGTATGAGGGAGGCTGGGAGAGCTGTGTGTGTGTGTGTGTGTGTGTGTGTGTGTGTTCTGTTCATAGTGCATGTATGTATGTGTGGGTTTATGTTTGCAGTGTGTGTGTGTGTATATGTGTCTCCTATGTGTTGTCCAACCATACCAGTCCAGAAAACATCTCTCTCTGCTGGTTGCTATATGCCAAAACACACATGGAATGAATGTGTGTGTGTGTGTGTGTGTGTGTGACAAAACTGAAGTGATACTTAAAATATGTAGACATTCCTGACTGGTCTGTTTAGGTTCAGTTAAACTCTCCCATAAATCATTGCTGGAAAGGCCTGTGTACATTTCAGACACATTTGCACGGCACTGAAAATCAGGCCAGACTGTTTCTAAGGTGCCTGGGAGCACCTCAGGCTCTCAGGCCGGGATCTGTGTATTCGCTGGTTCATTCACACTTTTTGCAATGCGCAAACGCTTAGGGGAATTATGGTATGCGCTTACAGAAGGCTGTGCAGAGCCTCAAGGGCCCTGCATATGGGGAATACAGTGTGCTGCTGTAGCGTGAGTTATTGATGGTGTCTGATATTTAACCAGTGGTGGAAGAAGTACTCTGATCCTTTACTTAAGTAAAAGTACCAATACAGCAATGTAAAAATACTCCATTACAAGTAAAGGTCCTGCATGAAAAATCCTACTTAAGTAAAAGTACATAAGTATTAGCAGCAAAATGTAGTTAAAGTATTAAAGTAAAAGTAGTGGTTTGGTCCCTCTGACTGATATTTTATTATATATGACATCATTCGATTATTAATACTGAAGCATCAGTGTGTAAGCAGCATGTTACTGTTGTAGCTGCTGGAGGTGGAGCTAGTTTGAACTACTTTATATACAGTTAGCTAGTTTAGTCCGGTGGTTCCCAACCTAGGGGTCGGGCCCCTCCAAAGGGTCACCGGATAAATCTGAGGGGTCGTGAGATGATTAATGGGAGAGGAAAGAAGAAAAAACAAAGTTCTGATACACAAATCTGTTTTCAGTTTTTGGACTTTTTCTCTAATCTTTGATTTTTGCTGAAATATTGGATCATTTGAACATTTATTGAAATGAAACCATGTGAGGTTTAGAGGGAAAAATCACTATTTGGTGGAGCTGTTAACAACTCATAGACATCTGAAATGTGACCCGACTACACACTGCTTTTTGGAAGACGTCAAAAGCCAAAAAGACTGAATTCCAAGCTTGTTTGAATTTAAACCCATATAATGAACAGAGGAGATGACTTTATGTGAAAAAATTATATTTATTACACTGCTCCCTCTCCTGACTCTATCCATCAGTTTTGGTTATTCTGCAGTCTCTCTACAGAAGCTTGATGCTGAGAAAAACAGGTAGACATGGCTGAGGTATGCCTTCTCTTCCTGTTCTTCTGTGACGCATCTGCTCCTGTATGTAAACATCAAGAATTTTGCAGGTAAAATACATAGCTCAAAGCACACATCATATTTTAAATAGAAAAGTTTGAAGTTTAGGTTTATTCGTAACACTTTACAATAAGGGTCACTAAGTTAAGGGTTAGTTAATGCTTAATAAGGGTTAGTTAATGCTTAATAAGCATTAACTAACCCTTAATTAACAGTTAACTAATGTGTAATTTACTAATGGTGTTCATGTTAACTAAGGTATTAATTTATACATTATTTAATAGTCATGTAGAGCCATGTTCCCCTGCTTCTAGTTAAGTGGATCCTGTGTCAGCATGTTCTTTGGTGTCTTCCATGCGCCCCTCTGTTGAAAGTGTAAACAAATGGCTGATATGAGTGAAAAGAGAGATCTTTATTTACTAGTTTCTATAGTGGTTAGCCAGCCAACAGCACCACTATCAAGCTAAATGCTCTACTGACACTATCGGGGAATGTTAACATGTTTAATGGGATTAAATTATCACTTTTGTATACAACAAACGCTGATTTATACTGTAGATAGTCTTTTTAGATGTAAAAATTCTGAGTTCGCAGAAAATATCTCAAAAAAGCCTTTTCATTTCATGTCATAATACAGTTTTTTGGGGGTTTTTTTTGCCGTGACACTTCGATTAAAATGTATGCACTCTCCCTATGAGTTTCTATTAAAATACTGTGAATGCTGCATGTATGCTTAATCCGTATTCCCTAAGATGTTTTATTTGTCAGTTTGAGTCCAGATGTCTCATCCAATGCTGGAACTGACCATGTGGAAAAATACCATAAAAATGTGGTGCATTACCATAGGACATGCAGTGTGTGGTAAATATATGGTACATTACCATAAAGCGTGTGGTACATTACCACAGGACATAGTGTGTGGTAAATCTATGGTACTTTACCATAAAGCCTGTGGTAATGTACCACAAAATTTGCTTGGCCTGTGGTACCAAAATGAAGTACTGTAGAGTAGGGGTTTCTGGCACAACTTCACCTACTTCCAAGGTGCATGGAGAAGGGAAAAAAGTCTAAAGTCTGCGTTTCGGCTTGTGGCCTTCATCAGGGTCCCTGATGAAGGCCACAAGCCAAAACGCGTTGGTCTAACAATAAAGTTGTTCTATATACTACAAGTGTTGCTGGAGTTTTGACCTCACCAAAATGAAGTACCGCAGGAATACCACAGCAACATTTTCAGGTACCACAGGAAAAAGGGGAAAGTCAGCTAAGAATAATACTAGAGGTTAGCTTGGCTAATGTTGCACCTGGCTAGCCTACGTTGATCATCGCCACCCTCTTCGACGTCGTAATTTTTGTCGTCCGGTGTAATTCTGATGTCGAACCCATAGTCGCCGACTGTAGCCAGAAGTCCTTGTGATAGAATTTTGCCAAGTAGGTCAAAATGTGGTAGTGTGGATGGGTTGGAGCCACTGGTTGCGTTTTGTTTTTTTAGCTTGGAAGTACGCAGCCTTCAAAGCTTTCCATCAGACATGGACCTGCTCGCTCGTTCTGGGATGACCACCCTCTCTCAACTTCTCTGAAACATGTCTAAAAATGTCACCATTGGGATGTTTTCGCCCATCAAGAAAACACATTAGGTCCATGTCTCTCAAAACTCTTAGCATGTGTTTCATCTGCTCCCCAAAAGTGCTGCTTCTTGGTTGCGGCCATCATTTAAGTTTAACGTGTGACGTTTATCATTATGCAGTTTGAAGGTATGTTGGAACATGTGAGCTTAGTCCAGCTCAGCTCAATTGCTGGATGATATGGGGTCAAGTAGCTTGTTACTTGATCCCATAGACATCCAGCCAGACATCCATCCAATGGATGTGGCTCCCATGCATAAAACTCCCATCATGGTTGTATGGTTGATGCATTAGAATATTATAAAGTGCATTTCTTTGTTTTCATCTCCAAATGAGAGCATGAAATACGGCAAACTTTAGCTGACACTGAAGAACAAGAACAAATTGCCCATTTCTAATTAATACTAATCAATTCTTGAAAGATCCTTTATTCATGCTGATGGAAACACACCTGATTCATATTTTGTTTTTTTTGCGACATTTCAAAAGTTTGTGTAAACCTCGCTTGACAGTGAGATGGAAACATACTGTGACGACTGCTCAGCGAAGAACAGCTGACCAGTAACTAGGCTAGAATTGAAAATGTCACGATAAACAAAAGAGGGATGTGTTTCAAACCCTGTGCTGACAAATGGGGTGCTGTCCCCTCCAGTCCTCCCTCAGATCCCCTGTCCCTTGCTGTGTTAGTCTTTAAATAGACCTTTAGGCAAACGATCTTCAAACGCAGATGACCTTCGGGGTTCGGTACAGGATGTGGATCGATGAAACGGCTTTCGTGGTACAGAGCAGCGTGAGCCACTGCTGCCATCCCGTTTGAAAGAATTTGATTAATCCTGGCTACAAAGAACGTCACTACTATGGGTTTTAATGGAGACATTTACTGTCACATGGTCTAAATCAGTGGTTCTCAACGTGGGGTCTACCAGGGGTCCTTGAGGGGGTTTCAGGGGGTCCCCAGTTGATGAATTGTTAAATTTCAGCATTATTTCATTTAGAAGTTAACACAATTAGAGAATGTAGAAGACTGTTTTGATCATATTTTACTGTTATCGTCTACCTACAATACAGATAGTCATGGAATTCTGGACAAAATCATATCTAGCAATAAAAATATTCTCAGATTTGAGTCTGAGAGACAACATCTCATTAAATTGGGGTCAGTGGCTCAAATGTGGAATAAAATTGGGGGGTCCTTGATATGAAAAAGGTTGAGAACCACCGGTCTAAATGTTATACTGAATAGTGTCATTAGAATTGGTTCCAGTGGAGAGTCAAAGAAAGGCATTGGTGTTCATTTCAATGGAGAGTTTGTCATATGTGAATACTGTTGAGACAAAAAAATGGGTTGCGGTGAAAGCTGATTTTGTCATCGAGGCTCTACCACAATGTGATCCACGTTAACAACCTAGACCTCACGAAAGCCGTCCCCGCTGTCAGCATGTCCTACGTCGTCTACGAGTACACGAGGAAGGTCCTGGGGGTGGGAGTCGAGGACAGGAAGGGAGGGACAAGGGGAAGGAAAAAAAGGATAGATAAGGGGTATGGTATTGGAGTGGAGTGGTGTGGTGTGGTGCGGGGACTTGCATCTACAAGCGCATACAAATCTGTCGGGAATGCATGAGGTCTTGGATTTGGACCATGGCCACTGACTGAATACGCAACTCCTATATAACATAAATCTTGAGTTTGCAGGATGTAGGGAGGATAGGAAAAAAAAAGAAACCATGGAACAACAGATCCCTAACCAACTAGCTCCCCTGCTTCTGGACTTCTGGACTTGCTTGAACCTGCTTGAGAACCAACAGATAAAAGGTGCTGCGTGTGACCAGATTTGGAAACCACGTTACATTCCTACAGTACCGAACAATCCACAAGAAGAAATTACAACGTGACTTTTTCTCCCGTGCATCATTAGGTCGCGCATAGAGAACGCTTTGGATTGACGGGAGGCGGTTCCATCTCAATGTCTTCATCTCAGAGTGAAGGAACCCTGCGGCAGCTCCACTCCTCCGGTCTCCAGTGGAATTCTAGAATCAGGAAGTCCTTTGAGTGACATGCCTTGAACAAACGTTACAAGCAATCACGCCTATGAGCGACAGACAATTTCTGATCTCAGCTCTCAAATGATCTCATGGACACAGCTGAAACGGTGAAAGAGGATGAGGAATAGAGGCGGTCAGCTTCTCTCTCCTGAAAGGATTACTAGGCTGCTGCATAAAGCACCAAAGGACTTCAGATTTTACAGGAGTGAAATGGTCAAAGCCAAGTACTGTATGCTTGGAGGAATAATTGAAACCTCTCTTGCAGCGTGTTTATTTCTGATTCTTCTGATTCTACAAAGAGTGTTTCTACACACAGTGAAAGATGTGCGTGTGTATGTGTGTGTGTGTGTGTGTCTGTATTCTGCATAAGGTAACCTTTTCATATGAGTGCACAACATACATGTTTAAAACTATGTTTGAACTTTAATTGTGTCTATATTATGAATTCCCTGATGCCAATGAACAATTTATTTGATCATAATATTTGACCATAATTGAAATCTGGTCATATTTATTATGGAATACGTAAATTAATGCATGCATGGTGGTGCCTTGAATTTAAATAATGCCATGAAAAAAACAAACAAAAAAAACAACAACCTAGACCTCAGGGTACAGAGGGATGTATCACATCTACAGTTTTTTTTAATATTTATATTGATGCCAACGATTAATTGGCAAGCTGCTGAGATTACTGGCTTGAGTTCAAAAACTCACATCCCTAAAGAAAGCCAATGTCAGGCCAAAAAGTGGTGCCCCTTAAGACAGGACTTCCATATTGTCAATGCTTAAACAAATAGTTCACCCAAAAATTGGTTGAGTATTATATCCACAGAATCCACAGCCTTCTCCAAAACAACAGAAGTGAATGGGAATGTGTTTTTTAGAGTCGCAAAATTAGCAAAAAAAGAACTCAAAACAGCTTGTGCAGCATAACCCAAGTGTTCTCTAAAGCAAAGCAATTGCACTGTGTCCAAAAGTCTATAGAGCAAGACCATCATCAGCATGGTGGCACCAGTTGGACTGTTTTCAGAATCATCAACACTGAACGTTCTGTTATGTTTTACCGAGTTAGCAACTTTTTTTTTTTATATTCTAAAATTCTATTCAAACACTTGCCGTGAATAGGATACTGACATTACCACAGTTCCTGTCTGTGGATTTTTGGAACATATCAAAGGTAAGTACACTACTTCCCCGGTGCATAAATGGGCCGGTCCATTATAATTCCAGCTGTTGGGGGGGGATTATATGTATGCCGAATTTACCAGAGTACCCTACCGATTAGTACAAAAGTCTCAAATTATATTTTCTGATGTGTGTTTTTTGCTGATTTGTAAGGCAAAAAAAAAATTTGCCAGATTTTTGAACAGACCTTGGTGTGGTAGGAGGGCCTTCAAACAACAACAATTGACTACAACATTGATTACATAAGATTTGGCCCAAATATCTGTCTTTTCTCAACATGTACAATCTTCTCAGGATGAGTCATGTTTGAATATGTATGCGTGTCTAGTTAGGGACAACACACATCTTGGCTGGCTACATTTCCATACCAGAGTAAACAGACTACTGCTCATACTGGTTAAAGTCTTATTCAGGTTGTTTACATGAGCCTTTAATAGCCTGTGATTGAGTCTCTGTTGCATAAATAAACCAGTAAACAGAATATTCCCCCTCCCTCTTTGACTGCGCAATAGTAGCTTACTTCTGATACAGCGAAAAAAATAGTAGTAGTAATAGTAAGTACTGCTCTGTGCTTTTTATTGACATCAAAAGGTACCCATAATGCTGTGCAAGTCTGACAGGTGGTGAAAACCAAAAGTGGGAGTATCATACCTGGGTTATTCTAACCCAGGTATGATGTTAAAGGAATAGTTCACCCAAAAATGAAAATTCATCTACTCACCCTCATGCCAAATGAAACACAGGTGAAATCTGTTAGTCCATATAACACACAGGGAGGTTGCCAGCACAACTTGGTAGCAGCCTTCTCCAAAACAACTGAAGTCAATGGGGACCAGTTCTTGAGATGATGACAGAATTTTCATTTTTAGGTGAACTATTCCTTTAACCACTCAAGTTTGAGTCGGCCAAAATAATATGTATTCTCCATATGTATGTCAGTATCTCACCCTGCTTGTTTTAAATTCTATGTCCTGTATAGAATCAGGTACTGTTTGAAACCTTCAATAAAGAGATGAACAGATAGCAGCGTAACAGGCAGCCTATCAGGAGCCTGTTTGATACGGAGTCATTGTGTTGCTTTGATGTGATTGGCTCGCGGTCAGAGGTATGGTATGGTGACTTGCAGGGACAAGTTTGAAAACAGGTAAAGACCAAAGACTATTTAACCAAGATATTCAAATATTATTGTCTCATGTGCTGCTAGTGAACTGTGATCCCCCTCACCAGATTTGACATTGGAGGACATAAGACCATGATATAACTGCGGTGGGATTCACAAAATATCAGAAAAATGTGTTTCCATTTCCAACAGCTTTTCCCTGTTGTACCAGCAGTCAAAAAAAGATCAAATCTAGCTCACAAGATTAAAAATTTTATGATGCTTCTGTGTGAATCCAGGCCAAAACCACATTGAGCCACATTCCAGCTCATACCTTCTTTATATTGATTAATAAAGCAGAACTGCCATAAAAATAGGTAGACAGACACAGACATGATGAAAACGACACGTACAGTATGTTTAAAAGGAAGGGGTTTCCAAAAACACAGATTTATGGATTAGAATTAAGGGAATGCTATATCCTTTCATTAAAATATATGTGTGTTTCACCACAATGTTTGGCACATACATATGCTGCATTTACACATGAACACATAATCTGAAATTTACGCCTTTGTGGGACAGAGCGGGACAGAGGAGTTCCAGACTGTCCCTAGCAAAATGAGAAATTCCCTAGAAATTATCCCAACTAGAGAATGAATATGAATGGCTGTTGTAACCCTAGGTTTCTCTATCACGACTATTATCTCAACCATACAGTGTAGACAGTTCTACAACTCAATACTAAATCCACAACTATAATCTTCCCATATGGGTCCCTGGGATGAAATCTGATCAAATGGGGGTCTGTGACAGGAAAATATTTAAGAACCCCTGGGGCTGGTTGCACAAAACACCTTAAGTTAAGATTTTCCTTAAAGTCCGAGTTAAGGTTTCCTTAAAATAAAATCGGTTGCACAAAACACCCTTAAGTCTTCTCCTTAAGGTTTCCTTAAAATGTTCACTTAAGTATTTAAGGTTTTCTCCTTATCTTGGTCTTATACTTAAGGAATCCCTTAAAGTTAGCTAAACCGATGCACAAAAGACCTTAGCAACCAAAGTAAGGAAAAAAAACGTAAGGTACCTCTGACTCTCTTAACCGCAACATGGCCGAGTTTATGGCGATAAATGAAGAAGTTGTCGTATTTTTTTTTGACCTCTTGGATGAACCTCTTCACCAGACTTCTTGAATTTCCTCCCACATTTGTTGTTTTCTGTTTGCTGTTATTTGCGGATCAAATTTACTTTTTAGTATGTGCTTTCTTTTATTGTATTCCTCCAGAAGTATAATCTTTTCCTCCTCTGACCAATTTGGTTTTCTTGTCTTCTTTTCTTCTGCCATTTTTTTACTATCTATAGGCCGACTCTGTGAGACGATAACAGGTGAGGCGATAACAGGTATCACAAGCGCAAGTGTAAGCAAACAAACGGTCTCCATGGAAACTGTAGAATTTTACCGCTGTAAAATCTCTTTCAATGCAGTAAATGCCTTAACGTTTTTCCTTAACTAAGGAAACCTTTTAAGGGATTCTGTGCAACACCCTTAAGTAAGTCCCTCAGCTAAGGAGAAATTAAGCCTTAAGTGTCATACTTAAGGAGAAAACTTAAGGTGTTTTGTGTAACCGGCCCCTGGTCTGAAGAGAAAAATTCCATGAGGTATTCTTCAATCATCAAAATGAAGATCAGATCTGTGCCATAAAGAGTTAAAACATAGCTATAAAATCCAGCCATAATCCATCAACAGATCATTCTAGTCCACTCAAGAACATCATTTTCTGTCCCTGTGTCACCTAGAATTTTCCAAAAACGTCCCAAACTGGCAGCAGCCTCCTGTAGGTCCGTAACTACGAAACACGGATGCGTTGCAAAAAACTCGGATATTTCAAAATATTCCAAAAAACAATGTCACAAGCTGGTATCGGCCGTCTTCACTTTTGGCCCGCTGACAGAGTTGGGGAGCGCCGCGGTGTCCGGCTGGGCGTCTCGGCAGAAGAACACAGCGGGGTTTTTACAGGCCCACATCGCCACCTCCCCTCCTCCTCCTCCTCCTCCTCCTCCTCCTCCTCCTCCTCCCCCCCCCCCCTTTCCGGGACTGGAACTCGACAGCCGGCTGTTGTTGTTCACTCCGACCCGACTCACGTAGCGGTCCCTGATCCGCTCGGCTTGGTTCGGCCGCCCCTCGCGGTTCTGGGTTTGGTTGGACAGGTACGCGGCGATGTTTCTAGTCCGATAGCCCTCCTCTCGGCTGCGCCCCAGCAACATGGATATGTTGGGGTTCCTCAGGGCGTAGATTAGAGGGTTGATCGCCCCGTTTGCCCAGGCGAGCCAGATAGCCACCGTGTCCATGGCGGGGTTGAACGTATAGTCCCCCATTGCCGTGACCAACCCCATTAAACAGTATGGCCCCCAGCAAAAAATAATAAACACGATCATAATCAATACTGTGGTGGCTGTTCGCATTTCACTGTAGAAGCGTAACAAGTAGGCGTACGTGGTCACCGGCCTGACGCGGATTTCGGAAAGCCGAACTGTCTTGCAGATGTTGTAATGGCAAAAACACATGAGAGAGAAGGGTAATAGATAACATACTACAATAAGGGAGATGCTATAAGCCGTCCCCATGCGGGAGGTCCCAGAGTGGAATACGTACATACAGTGGTAGAAGCCCCGCTTATGGATTTCTGTAGGTGTTCGGACTAAGAGATACCAAGGCAGGGAGAAAACAACCGCCGTTATCCACACGGCTACCAACAGCTGAGTTGCTTTCTGGCGCCCTATTTTGGCCTGCGGCTGCCTCACTATGGCGTAGTATCTGTCGAAGGAGATTAGAGTCATGGTTAGAGTGGAGATGATACCGAAGCAGGTGTTGAAGAATCCGTTGGCCACGCAGAACCGATCCCCGAACATCCACATCCCGTCCTTGCTGAAGATCATGACGAAGGAGAACGGCAGACACAGGACGGCCGTGAGGAAGTCGGACAGCGACAGCGACATGATGAACGCGTTGGTGACCGTCCGGAGCTGCCGGTGCTTGATGATGACGATGACGACCGCCGAGTTGCCGAGGCTGGAGAGGAGGAAGATGGAGAGGAGGACCAGGGCCTGGGCGGCCACCGTGACGCCCTGCAGGACCGAGTTCCGCTCGGCGGCGCTCAGCACCGAGGGCGTCGAGGCCTGGCGGACCGGGTCCAGCTCGTTCCCTCGTCGGTCTCGGAATTCCGAGAGGTTTCCTGCGGCTGGGATTCCCGCTGTGGCCTCGGTGGCGGCGGTCACCAGGCTGGTCACTATGGAAACAACCCTAGGAAACCAAAAACAAAGAGGGGTGATTGTATTAGGAGTAGAGAACAAGTGGGCAGCATAATATCATTTTTTCAGAGTAAACAAATTCATGGGACCAACCGATTTTTGGAAGGCGATACTGATATTTTTGCACTGATACTGCTGATAGCCAATATTTTCTTCCCATAAACAACCACTGTAGTATTGATCAATTCTACAATGAATATGTAATGAAGCAAACTGCATCATATCCATTATATGGTTGGGCAACGCTGACGGGCTAATATCTGATTTGTTTTTTAAAGGCCATCAGTCTAACCCTACGTCTGATATAGGAAATCGACATTGTGAATATGCTAGCAATTGATAAATCAAGTGTCAAGGTGGCTGCAGAAGTTTTCCAACCACTTCCCTTGATTGAAATAAGGCAATGCTGGGTGTAAGGGCAGCAGGGTGGCAGAGTGAGTGAGGAGACTGAAAAGCAACGAGTTCAAGCCTCCATGACAGCAAGCATCCACCCTACTGAAGTGTCCTCAAGCAAGACACCGATTTCCTAAGCCAATGGATCGAGAACCGTTGGCGTAAACTAATTTCTTCCAGTCTAACCTTTGCCAGGGTTCCCACTGTTGCCCTGATGTGAAATTCCATGACTTTTCCCTGCCTTTCCATACCTAAGTTGAAGAGCTTCCATGGCCTAAACATGTTCTTCCTTCCTGGTTACCTCCACCAAGAAGGTTATGTTTTCGGTGCCGTTTGTCTGTTTGTTTGTCTGTTAGCAGGATTATGGAAAAACTACTGGCCCAATTTTCATGAAACCTGGTGGAAGGGTGTAGCATGGGCCAAGGAAGAACCCATTAAATTTTGGAGCGGATCCGGATCCGGATCCGACTCATGAACAAGCAATAATAGCACGAACCTTGGCGGAGGTCTGCGCTCTCCGAGTGCCCTTCTACTTTGTTAGTGTTTTTCTAAAGGGGTGAATAGTCTGGTTTACACTACAGCTGGGCTGAAAACCACCATCTAATTCAATGGTTCTCAATCCTGGTCCTCGGGCCCAGAGTAATGGTAGTTTTCTATCCTACCAACTAGTTAATTGCATTCACCTGGTGTCCCATGTAGGGATGGAACTATATGCTTATCTTATGTTGCGATTTGATACGTAATATAGGGTTCACGATTCAATGCAACCACGATACAATGTAATTAATAAAAGTTCAGTGACAACAAAGTCTGACTGTGCAGAATTCTGTTTATTTCTGAGCCACAAATCTTTCAAGCGATGGCACTGACTTACTAGAATGTAAACAACAATTTAAAAATGTCATTACAAAGTGCAAATAATATAATTTGGATGGAGAGCTTGTGAAATTGATGTGCAAGCTGTCTCATTTGTGATTACTACAGCAGAATAAAATTCATTCATTTTTCTGCCCCACGATACATATTGTCACATTTTTGTATCGCGATATATTGAACTTATATATATCGTCCCATGCCTAGTCAGTGTTTTTGCAATTCCTGCTGGTCGCCAGTAGAGGCTGAAATAAGTCATAAATCAGTGGTTCTCAATGTGGGGTCCGGGGACCACCAGGGGTCTTTGAGGGGGTTCCCAGCAAATTGATCTATTGTTAAACTTCAGCATTATTTTGTTTACAAGAAGTTAACACAATTAGAGAATGCAGAAGAATGACTGTTTTGATCATAGTTTCTGTTATCTCTCCACCTACAATACAGATAGTCATGGAATTCTGGACGAAACCATATCTAACAATAAAAATATTCTCAGATTTGGGTCCAAGAGACAAAATCTCATCAAATGGGGGTCCTTGATATGAAAAAGGTTGAGAATCACTGTCATAAATTACTCACTTCCCCTTTCAGTCAAATAATTCAGTTGCCAAGTGCAGTTTTAATTACAAAAAGAAGGAATTACCCTGAAACAACAGGTGCGGCGGTGCCTAGCTGGTGGGTGAAGCTCGGACCGGAGGTGTCAGCGGTGTAGTTGCCGCCACTGCCGCCCTGCAGGGCCGCGCTAACAGACGGATCCATGGATGGAGGGCAGAAAAGACCAAATGAAATTCATCCCTCCTCTCACGCACATCCATTCAGATTAGCGTTAGTGCGCGTCGGTGGTCTGGTTTCAAACGTAGCTGCTGACAGCTCCTCCTCTCCCGCTTGTACTTTTTTTCCATTTGAACGATCTCAAAATCCATCCACAGAGGGGAAAAATAGACAAGTCTTTAGACAAATCCATGTTCAGAGGCTATTATAGATAAAGAGGAAGAGAAAGCCTACACTAACTTAATTCTGAAATACCCTTATGCAGACTAGTTTCTGGTTCTAGTGCAATGCTTTGTTTTTTTTTGGTAAGTTACTGATAGCTTACAGTGAAACTTACACTGTCTTGACACCATTTATTAGCTAACTGGTGAAAAAAGGTCAGAAATTGTCTTTGTGAGTGACTCTACACATAATGTCAATTCCGATTAATTGCTGTAGCAGATAAAAGCTGGGAATACATTTTTCTATCTCATATTGCAGATGTATATACTGTATATATGTACGTCAAGAGTGTGAATGTGAGTGAGGGATGGCTGCAAATACACCCATCTCATCACTTCTACCTGGATTTTAGAGTTTGAGTCACACTGTGATGGATCTAAAAGAACAAAACACAAAAAATGCATGTATAGGGATTTAGCGATTGTGTCAAATAGATTCAACTTAGAGTAAAAAAAACCCATAACCGTTTAGACGGTCATGTATAATTGCCAACACTGATTCATATCCCATGGAATTACATTGCATTATTATTTGTGTATCAGTTTGCTTTCATTCTCTTCAGATGTAGCCACCTGTTGTCCACTTTTACCACTTTCATATTTATTCTCTTTGTGGACAGGTGCTTGCATTTGTAATGGTGGTCAGCTATTTAGGCTTTACATACGTACTTCTCGATTTTGACAGTATATTTGGTCAACATTTGTGCTTTGCTGAATAAATGTTTTGTTCACCCACATGAAAACTATATAACTATACATATACTACAGCATTGGATTGTAATATTTTACTATAGTAGGCTACAGTGTATTATGATAGAACTGTAATATGGTCATTTGAAAAATACCACAGTATATTACATTATTCAACAGTATTTACTCTAGTATTATGGTAGATGTAGCAATTTGAATAGTACCACAGTAGGCTATACTACACAGTTCTACAGTATTTACTATAGTATGGTGTAGTACAGTAGGCTACTATTCTTAGTATTGCAATTTGAGGAATGTTGCAGTTGCTTTATTGTTAGCACGTACTGTAGTATGCTATAGTAGCCTATTCTATTGTGTGTGATAAGTAGGCTAGTGTTTTGATATGTTTACCTGTCTTACTGTTAAAATAAGCAGCAACCCCAGTTATTGTGGGTTTAGGCTGACGTTACCACAGCACAGGCCTAAGCATTATTTATTAAGTAATAAAGGAAACATCTGTATGTACGTTTAGCCTGCTCTATTTTAATAATAATAGGGTTAGCACACAGTTACCTAACTTACCCGGAAGTTATTTTGTTGTCATGGCGTCGATATTTGGCTGGAATACACGGATTTATATCTTGTTCTTATTGTTATCTTTGTTCCAGACCGTAAATTAGCATATTATATATCCGTTATTTGGTTGCGAACAGGCCTCGCTTCTACTCTCCCTCTCTGCCTCGTTTTACCTTCAATTTTTACTCATTTTGGTACAATCTCCATCGCTCTCCGCATAAATTATTAAACTAAAAAAAAAAAAATCAATGTCAATCCCTTTGCATAGGTGTTTCGCTCGGTCCGTTTGTTTTCCTTTATGTTTCAGCTTCGTTCAGTATGTTCCCCGCCGTTTTCCACAGGTTTTGCGAAACCAAACAGAAATGAAAAGCCACGTTACGTTCACCGCTCAGTGTCGCCATATCGTCATGAATGTCCATCTTATATCCGTGTATCGTTCAGGTTTGCTCTTTGAATTCCCTCGGGAGGAAACAGAAGGCGGCGGAGGAAATCAATACCTCTGTTTTCCTTTCATTGGCTCTGCTCGGCGTCTCTGGAAGGAAAGAAAGGAGAGCATCAGCGTCGCGGAGAATGCGGCTCCCGTCCTGTTGATTTCAGTCAGGAGAAAAAGATGTAGAAGAAGAAGAAGAAATATGTTCGCTTCTGTCTCTCGGCTTCCTATTGGCTCGTAAAACTGCTTTAAAAAATCCCAGGTGTGGATAAGCCTAAGCACGAGCTCTTCTACTTGCATGCAGTAGGCTACTCTCTCCCCGCTCTCTCTCTCTGTCAGGGTCTTTTTCTCTATGTCAGGGTCTCTCTACCTGCCTTCTCTCTCACTCTCTCTCTCTCTCTCTCTCTGTGTTAGGGTCTCTTTCTCTATGTCAGGGTCTCTCTACCTTCCTTCTCTCTCTCTCTTTCTCTCTCTCTCTCAATTCAATTCAATGATACTTTATTGGCATGACAAAATTCACACGTTTGTATTGCCAAAGCATATTACACGTGTAATAATTAAAAATGTGAACAATGTAAAACAAAAACAAAAAACAAAAAAAAAACAAAAAAAGAATATTATTAACATCAATTACATACAATTCAATTCAGTTCAAATTCAATTAATTAACTGGCATGAAGGGTAATCAACCGTTGTTGCCAAAGCAGAACAATGATAGGCTATATGCAAAAGAGGCTATGATTAGATAATTAGATGAAATACAATCTAATGTCTAATTAAGTAAATATTTTAATAATGAAAACATAATTACACATTAATTACAAAAAAGTAAATGATCAAAATTAAAATCTAGCTACTAACAATGGTCATAAAGTTGAAATATAACTGCAATTCAAGTTCAAATATAGCCAGCTGGTAAAGAAAAACTCAAATAATTTTTTTTTTTGGAAAGAATATTTTTCTGATGGTTTCATATTTTGGGCATTGAATTAAAAATGTCACTCCTCCTGTATTTTGTAATGAGGTTCTTTAATTTGGTTAATGTGGAGATAAATAGCACAAGAATTAGCTCTGTCTCTGTCAGGGTCTCTCTACCTGCCTCTCTCTCTCTCTCTCTCTCTCTCTCTCTCTCTCTCTCTGTCAGCTTCCAATGACGTTTAATGCAGTTGCCATGGCAAACGCTGCTGGATTTCTGCATGTATGTTCCTGTAAGATGATATCATAACTCATATGATGATAGGGATGATATATTCAAAATATAGCGTAAAAAATTCATACATCCAGCCCATTAATAGTTAATACAACCGTACAGCAGAATATGAATAGGGTTGTCAGTTTGCTAATGGGGCCAATATTAATCTTTTTTTTTTAAATAAAAAATTAGATCTGGTCCAGTCAGTGTGGTCCACCTCTGATATGATGGATATGATTCACTTTGACTGATTACATATTTATTGTAGAATTGATCAATACTAACCTGAATTTCATCATACTACAGTGAAACATAAATCCCTTTTTTCAAAATGCTTTATTTTCAATTATGCAATTATATACAAAAAATGTACAAAGATACATTGTATAAGAGGTAAAAAAAAATAAAAAATAAAGACACACACAAACAACACACAATCTGTTTATGTGTATTTAAATAAAAAAACATAACATAAGCCTTCAAACATTAAGGGTTTTTCTTGCTTTACTGTTTCTTATATACCATTTTAATATTCAAATTATATTTTGGAAAAAAAAAGTGTTTTCATTTGCCTGTTTATGATATTTTCCAAATATAATGTAAAGATTCAATAACCAGAATATTCTTATTTAGTTTATAAAATATTAGTAAAATGTCTTTACAATCAAAATCAACCCTTTACACCTGTGTATTAAAAAAAATGCATGTCTACATTGTTGTTGTCTGTGATTGGTATATTTTACCATCATATCATGGTCTACAGCATTATGGGTAGTTTTCTAGTTTTCAAAATTATGATTAGTATTTCCATATCAACTCAACCAAATCCATAAGACAGTACACCATCTTGACATTTTCAGTATCTGATGGTAAAGAAAAAAAATGGCTATTAAACATTTTAGTTTGCTGAAACAGCAGACGCTACAATGTGCCAAGATATTTGACATTAAATAGGGGGTTTATTTGGAGGAAATGGCAAGCTGAAAGTGTTAGCATCCAAAGCTAAAATGTATATATATTTTTAAGTAGTTTTTATATTTTTTGAAATAAAAACAACTTTTTTCCAGGTCTTTGCCAGGACGGTCGCTATGGTAACAACATCATGTGTTGGGTAGAGGTGGAATCAAAGAGCCGTTGCCATGGTTACGCTGTCTGCCTGAGGCAATATAGGACGAGGACAGCGCATGCGTATATTAGCAGCCTGAAATATGGGCCAGATTTTCTTTTTTATTAGGTGTTATTGTTTCTGGTCAGATTCTTCTTAATTATTATTCTTCCCCCTTTGGTATTGGCTGTAGCTCAGCATCTGATTGGTCGATGTTTTTCAAATTTGGTGCACACATAGCACACCCCGGTAAGCAGGTTGCCAAGCGGTTTGGTAGCACTTCAGCCACAGGGGGCGCTATAACATGCAGTCAAACTTAAACGGTCAGCCCTGCTGCCCCGTTTGACCTAGATACTTGAAACTTGGTATATAGCTGTCATTTTGCATGCTGAACAAATTTGCCTCAAAGACCCATAAGGTCCGTCTGGGTAGATTGGTTGCCATCTTGGAAATTCTGTGAAACCTTTGATAATCTTCTTCAACCTTAAGTCCAAATGACACCATTTGATATGCATGGTCCATGGACATGTCCAAACATAAATAGCATTTTTCGTGATGATTGGGTAAAGATTTTTAGTTAGGAGTTATTAGCCAATCAGATTCTGACATTATTCAATGAATCTATCACATGTCCACGTCACAGTGGCCTATGACCTTGGAACTTGGTGGGCACATTAATGACAACACCCCTAGGGACTGTACCAACTTTGTTGAGAACAGCAACACAGTACGAATTTCAATTTGTGCTAAGCTAACCACTAATGCTAGAAATCGAACTAGCTAGAAAAAACTTAGAAGGCACATTTGGTGCAAGATTACCTTGCGAGGCAGCTGGATTCGTGAGATCACGATCACACGAGAATCCATCTTGCCAGGCTTCAAGTTATGCGTTTGTGGCCGAACCACAGCGGTTCGGACCAATCAGCGTCCTGTGAGGGCAGCTGGGGGCGGGGCTTAGGTGTGACGACAGCGAAAGGCGACTGTTCGTTCACAACAATGGCGGCTCCTAAAGAGGCTAGTGTAGATGCTGCTATAACATCAGTTATTTCTGAACTGGAGAGTAAGAATGCCCTTCATGCGCAAAATTTTCCTGGCAAGAATCGTCTACCGACATGCTAACTACATAGTTTGTTGTTGTCTTTCACCTGTTGTCACAGGTGAAATTTGTCCATATAACACACAGGGAGGTTGCCAGCACAACTCCATAGCACAAACAACTGAAGTCAGTGGGGACCAGTTCTTCAGAGTTCCCTGGGAACATAGGAATGACTCCCTGTGGACACGTAGTCTGGGAAAATAACGTTTCTCCACCATAAAATAAATTACGTTCCCCCGCAACAAATTGAAATACGTTCCTCTGCCACAAATTTAATATGTTCCTCCGCCACAAATTGAACTCCATCCCTCCATCAGGTTGGTTAATGGTTACGTTTAGGCAAGTACGACTTTGGTTAAATTTAGACATGTAAAACAAGTTTGGTGAAGGTTAGGGTAAAGGTTATGGTTAAGTTCAGGCAAGTAAAACAACTTGGTTAAGGTTTTGGTTAAGGTTATGGTTAGGCAACTAAAACAACTTAGTTAACGTTTTGGTTAAGGTTATGGTTAGGCAACTAAAACAACTTGGTTAAGGTTTTGGTTAAGGTTATGATTAGGCAACTAAAACAACTTGGTTAAGGTTAGGGAAAGGGCTTGGTCATGGTCAATCTCGGAACCCATCGTCTATCGGTCTGACGACGATTAGACTCTGGGGGTGACGGCCAATATTTGGGGGTTTCCGGTGTAGCCAGCGGATATCCGGGCCAAGACTACAGTCCGATTAGCAACTTGAGACGCGAGAATGGAGTTGGAGTTGAGAGACGACATCTACGACCGGATTGTTTCACAAGCTTTTTAGGTCCAGACGACATTTCGGCTAATCTCTATAAACAGATATCTGCATATGAGCTTCCTTTGCCTTTTGTAAAAGAAATTGTCTTTTGTTCTTTTTCTCGAAAATTAGATCTTTTTTATCCGCTAAGAATCTAGAAACTGTTATCCACGCTTTCATTTCATCCCGATTAGACTATTGTAACTCGCTGTATTCCTGTCTTTCTCAATACAACCTCTCCAAACTCAAACTAGTTCAAAATGCTGCAGCAAGACTACTCACAAAATCCAATAGAAGAGTCCACATAACGCCTATTTTAGCATCTCTACACTGGTTACCTGTACGTTTTAGAATTGATTTTAATGATTACTTTTAAAGCATGTTTGGGGTTGGCCCCGGATTATATCTCTGATTTACTAACCCCTTACAAGCCTAAATGCAGCCTGAGATCTTCTGGCAGAGGTCTGTTAGTAATCCCTAGGTCAAGGATAAAAACCAGAGGAGACCGAGCCTTGGAATCATGGCCCCACGACTCTGGAACTTCCTGCCGGAGGAGATCAGGCAGGCTAGCTCTGTTTCTTCTTTCAAATCTCTCTTAAAAACGCACTTTTTCAGAATTGCTTTCTGTTGAATCGGTTACTCTTCCGTTTTGATTTTATTTGTTTTATTGTGTTTTTGTAATCCATACCTCGCATGTCATGAGTACTGTATCAATTCTACTTTTATTTTTATCTGGTAATTTCTCTCGTTTTTAGACTGAACAAAAATATAATTGCAACACTTTTGTTTTTGCTCCCATTTTTCATGAGTTGAAATAAAAGATCTAAGACTTTTTCTATGCACACAAAAGGCTTATTTCTCTCAAATTTTGTTCACAAATTTGTTTAAATCCGTGTTAGTGAGCACTTCTCCTTTGCCAAGATAATCCATCCACCTGACAGCTGTGGCATATCAAGATGCTGATTAAACAGCATGATTATTGCACAGGTGCCTTGGGCTGGTCACAATAAAAGGCCACTCTAAAATGTGCAGGATTATCTTGAAAAAAGACATTTATTAGGCACTGAACTATGGATCTCACATGGCTAGGGCTACAGATATGCATTTTTTGAAAACCAGTCAGTATCTGGTGTGACCACCATTTGCCTCATGCAGTGCGACACATCTCCTTCGCATAGAGTTGATCAGGTTGTGATTGTGGCCTGTGGAGTGTTGGTCCACTCCTCTTCAATGGCTGTGCCAAGTTGCTGGATGTCGCCAGGAAGTGGAACAAGCTGTCGTACACGCCGATCCAGAGCATCCCAAACATGCTCAATGGGTGACATGTCTGGAGAGTATGCAGGCCGTGCAAGAACTGGGATGTTTTCAGCTTCCAGGAATTGTGTCCAGATCCTTGCAACATGGGGCCGTGAATTATCATGCTGCAACATGAGCTCTGGTGGACATTCCTGCAGTCAAAACTTGGGACATCTGTGGCATTGTGTTTTGTGATTTACAAACTGCACTAAAAACAGTTGTCTTCCGTTAATGCATTTATTTTACCATATACATTCAATTATTTTTGGACTCGAATAGAAGATTATATATTGTGTAAAACTAATCATAATATTAAAATTGAGTGTAAAAATGTCATTACACATTTTGAACAGGATAAATATAACATTGAATTCATTGTAAACTTATAAACACTAAAAAAAGTAATACAACTTTTTTTTATCATAATTTTATATTAATGAAGTTTATCCCAACTCTGTTTTTTTTGGGGGGTTTTTTTTGGGGGGGGGGTAAATAATTATTATTATTACTTTTATTTAAAGTCATATTCTTGTTTCTTTGTATACTACTATGATGAGCACATGTGTGCACTGTTTGTATATTTGAATGTTTTTTCAATAAAGATTGAAAAAAAAAACAAAAAAAAAAACAGTTGTCTTCCGGTTTGTGCTACGTTGGTTAAGTTCGGTTCCGGTTAGGAGTTATCTATTACCAAATGGGAATATTGTAGCACTCTTGCTTTTAATCTTTATTTAGGCCAAAATGGGTAAGTTGAAGTTGCATGTAGCTTCACTGTGTCGTTTTTCCTTGTCATCTGACGCCAGTTAGCTTGCTAGTTTGACCGCTGCTGTATGCAACATTATTGTTGTTACATTGTGAGTTAACGTTAGCTAGTTAGCTCTTACTAGCTGACTGGCTAAACCAGCCAAAATCCTTAGCTAGATGACGTAACTTTTAGTTAGCTAAAATAATAACTGTAAGCATGTCAATTTCACCAGTGACCAGTTAAGTTGTGTTGTTGATAAATTGCGGACTTTGTGAAAATGTGTACTTACTAGCTAACCTTAATCAACACTGGATATTTAATAACGACCACCGGTGGACATAGACTCTTAGCACCCAATACTTGCATTTTCCTTTCTCTTTCTCTCTTTGTACGTGGATATTGTTAGTTTAATGCATTCAGGTGTGTGGGGAAGATGGTAGATACGAGCTTCCCACTTGAAAATACTGTTCAGCTCAGCTTTTAGACGGTAGCCTAAATACTACTAGAAGATATTGTTCTGCTCAGCTTTCAACTAGTAAATACTACTAGAAAATACTGCTCACCTCAGCTTTCTTTTTTGTATGGTATTTTTCAAAAACAAAATAACATACACATGATGCAGAAGACTATTACGGGCAATTGATACAGTGTTTGGCCACTCCCCCCTCTGTCTCCATATGGGAAATACAGGTCGTTCCTTTCAACCCTCAAGTCATTGTGAGGGTTATTCCCATTTGATGTGAAGAAAGCATAATGTTGCATTCATGTCATATGGGAATGATAGAATGACTTTAGACCCCATTTGAAGCTGTTAAAAGAAGCTTCTGTTTATTGCAATAGTAATTGTTTTTATCTTGTTGCAGCTGTGGCCATGAGCTCTACATGTCCGGGCCTGTACTGTGGCAGGATAATCAACGTCAACGGATCAGTAGAGGAAGAGTGTGGCGTGAGTATAAAACCAGTGGTTCTCAACGTGGGGTCCGGGGACCACCAGGGGTCCTTGGGGGGGGGTTCCAGGGGGTCCCCAGCAAATTGATGAATTGTTAAACTTTAGTATTATTTAATTTACAAAAGTTAACACAATTAGAAATGTAGAAGAATGACTATTTTGATCATAGTTTCTCTGTTATCTCTCTATCTACAATACAGATAGTCATGGAATTCTGGACAAAATCATATCTAACAATAAAATATTCTCAGATTTAGGTCCAAGAGACAAAATCTCATCAAATGGGGGTCTGTGGCCCTAATTTGGACTAAATTAGGGGTCCTTGATGTGAAAGAGGTTGAGAATCACTGTACAACAGACTTGTGTTTGTTTTTTACAATTTGAGAGATAGAGTTCAGTTTTATTAGTGGAGAGAGTAGAATGGCACTAGTGAGGTGTTTGGGGAATGAGAATCACTCCTTAGTATGTGTCAGGATGGTATCACATGCCTATATCATGAGTATGGTACACACAGAGAAAAATAAGATTCATTTACACAACATAACACAAAATAATAACATCTCTCTGGATAGCCATCCAATTAAACATTTATTACAGGCTGTATTACAGTCAGTTTTTAATAGTTACATTTCATTTAAATATTGCAATGTATTGTATTAATCTGCTTAATACCTGTTGTCAGTTCTTGTCTGTCAGGAATGGATCACTGTTGAATTTTGTGTTTGTAAAACCACACACACGCAAATACACACGTGTGATGATGTAACTGAATAAAATACACTGAATACATACACTACCAGTCAAAAGTTTTGACACACGCATTTTTCTTTATTTTTACTATTTTCCACATTTTAGAATAATAGTAAAGACATCAAAACTATGCAATAACACAAATGGAATTATGCAGTGACCAAACAAGTGTGAAACAAATCAAAACTACTAAGATGCCATATTTTTCCTTGATGGAAAGACAAAGGCTTTGGAAAGAAATTCATACATAGGCATCAACTTCACGATCAAGCATTTAAGCGTAAGGCATGAACACATAGGGTCATATGGCGTGCTTGCCTGGTCCTAATCCCGTCCATCTCCTGTGTTTCCGTCCTCCCTCCTGTCTCGCCAGGTCTGTCCTCGCGGGGAGCGGACGAACCTCCAGAAGGTGTGTGAGCGCTGCACAGAATCCCCCGAGCTCTACGACTGGCTGTATCTGGGCTTCATGGCCATGCTGCCGCTGGTACTCCACTGGTTCTTCATAGAGTGGTACTCTGGAAAGAAGAGGTCTGGATGCACACATACACGTACTGTACTTCTGCTTCCGTCCATATGGAAGGGACAGTGTAGCAGAACTGTAAACCATAGAAAGCTTTAGTTTAGTGTAGTTTATTTGACAATCAGTATTAAAATTCACATTACAAACATGTGCAATACATTGTCAAGGGTGACACATTAAAGTCACAGACTCATCTCCATTGTGGTCCTTGATGTTTCAGACAGTGACAAGATGCCAGCAGAATGGTCCTAAAAAGACAATTGCAAAATGGCTGCCAACCAACAAATGCACATAAAATCACTATGGAGATAATTTTATGTCACGATTAACATACAGAATCAAAAACTTTTATACAAACTGATTTACTTCTTGTATAGGTCAATAAATTTTATAGAAATCCAAGAAAGTGTTTGTGCTGATGCCCATCAGTGTTATCAGTTCTTCTCTTCTCACCAAATACCATTTAATTTTTTAGCACATTCTCATATCATGCATATTATCGTTTATTTTTCTTTGTCTCGGTGTTGGTTGTGTTTTGCTTACCGTATTTCCTCTAATAGTGGCAGGTAGTCAATTAAAATCCGGGTCTCCGATAATGGCTGGGGCCGTGGTAAAAAACGAAGGAAAAAACAACGGTGGATCCCGGTAAACTCCTGGTGCCTGTTATATAATGTAACTGTAGTTTGTAGTAACGTACAAGTGCCACAAGATGGCAGTATGCCACGAGACGGCTCGGCCTGCGGAAGTCTCTGGAGCGTGCCGTCATCGATTACCGTAATTATCGTAATGCGTTGCAGTAACAAAAAAACGGCTACCTAACGAACCCCAACAGAAGCAGATCAGAAAACAAGGAGGCTTCGTACTAAAATATCAGCAAATATACTTATCAAACAGAGGGAATTAGAAATAAAGGCCTGTCTCTAATATAAGCCTGCTTCCAATAAAGGCCTGGTACCCTCTGCAGCTGAGGGAAATAAAGGCCCGGGCCAATATTAGAGGCAATACGGTAATACCCCTCAACCATTTGCTATGTTCTTACCATATTCTGTTTTTCCTTGCTGTATCCGACTGCACCATTTCCCAACAATTCAAGTTTCGTCTTATCTGGTGTTGTGTCCACGCGTCCTCAGCTCCAGCGCTCTGCTGCAGCACATCATAGCCATGGTGGAGTGCAGCGTGTCGGCTGTGGTCACCTTGCTGGTCAGCGAGCCGGTGGGGATGCTCAGTATCCGCTCGTGCCGCGTCCAGATGCTGTCGGACTGGTACACCATGCTGTATAACCCTAGTCCAGACTACGTCACTACGCTGCACTGCACGCAGGAGGCCGTCTACCCACTGTAAGTAGTCGGTGATAATATACAATTTTGGATATCACCCAAAAATGTAGTTTCCTGCCCTGCTCGTAGCGTTGCAATCATGCGTTTACCTCGCAATGATACATGTGAAAACTATCATCTCTAGTGAAGTGAGTGCCACGATAGATGGGGGATTTAAAATGGAAGCTGCTGTATGAAATTATGCATCCATAGTCTAACCCAGTGATCCTCAACCTTTTTCATACCAAGAACCGCAAGTTCAGTACACATTAGGGCCACGGACCCCAATCTGAGAATATTTTTATTGTCAGATATGATTTTGTCCAGAATTCCATGACTATCTGTATTGTAGGTAGAGAGATAACAGAGAAACTATGATCAAAACAGTCATTCTTCTACATTCTATAACCGTGTTAACTTCTTGTAAATGAAATAATGGTGAAGTTTAACAATTCATCCATTTTCTGGGGACCCCCTGGAACCCCCTCAAGGACCCCTGGTGGTCCCCGGACCCCACGTTGAGAACCACTGGTCTAACCGATATAAAAGTTGCCATTCAGTCTGTAAACACATACAGTTCGTTTGTGTCAAAATTGAGTGACCCGGACAAAAGTCTCAATTCGTCTTTCTTCTCTCTCTCTCTCTACATCATGTTATTACATAACCCATTGTGTGTTTAACTGTATTGCCTCTTCTTCTCTCTCTCCTTAGCTATACCATTGTGTTAATCTACTATGCGTTCTGCCTGGTGCTGATGATGCTGCTGCGCCCCCTGCTGGTGAAGAAGATAGCATGCGGTCTGGGGAAGTCGGATCGCTTCAAGAGCATCTACGCCGCTCTGTACTTCTTTCCCATCCTCACTGTACTGCAGGCTGTGGGAGGCGGACTACTGTGTGAGTATTATAAGAAGTACTAGTAGCAGCAGTAGTAGTAGTAGAAAGTATCTCTAGGCCTCTATGTTTATCACTATGCGAAAGCTGCTCAGAAAGTGTCTCTCCCCCCTAACCCACTTTGTCAGACACTAAGCTATGGGACACCCAGAAGTCCACTGGCCATTCAGCAGTATGGGTCAGTTCATTGAAACATCTTTGTAGCCCATCATTTCCGGTTTTCAGCTGTGCCAAAATGCCTCTTAGGTCTACATCCCAGGTTTACTCCTCACTGCAGGGTTCCTACGCAGGTCTGGAAAAGTATTAAAAATGAATTTGATCATTTCCAGGTCTTGAATAGTTTGGGAATTTGAGAAAATGTCTGGAAAATGTTGCGGTTCAGGTCCAATACACACATAATTCTAGCTTTTATGTTGTTGTAGAGCCACTTTGAGTCCACAGTTTTTGTTGATGTGAAGAATAATGTTCAGATAGAGGGACGCTCTTATTACCCAGCCGCTGTCAGCATGCATTATATCAAATACCCACCAAAATCAAATCCAGTCAAGAACATAGGGTCTGGGAAAAATATGGAATTTTAAAAAGGAAACCGTGTAGGAACCCTGCCAATCATCTCACATATTCTGATATTTGTGGCTGTGAAGAACAATCTTCATCTATACAGTGATATGACCTAGTTAGCAGGGGCAAGATGTCTATCTGCGTAAATCATATTGAACACCAGACAAAATCTTCAAAACAAATCAAGGTCTGGAAAAAGTATGGAATTTTTTAATTGAAAATGTGTAGGAACCCTGTCACTGACAATGGATCCAAGCTTGTTTCTAGAAACGTTTTGAGTGTAACTTTTAGATGAGAACTTTTCTTGTCCTCGGTCTAAGTTTGAGACCACATGTAGGGAATGTACCATGAGTTGACTTCAAAGTCCTTGGACGTAACCAACTCTGAATCAGAACAACAGAGTTCAGTCAATAGAAAAGAGCTGTGGAGGCAGACAGCTGGTCTACAAGACAAAGTTGCAGAATTTTTCCATTTGGCCAGTGGGCCATCTTGTCGGCCCATAGCCAGGTTACATAAACGAAAGCCTGTGATTCCATACAATGAGCATTCTAGGTTAAATTATAAAACATTTTCACATGACCAAATTATACTGTATATATACTATACTCTCATTGATTGATTGATTGATTGTGTCTTCCAGACTATGCGTTTCCCTACATCATATTGGTCCTGTCTTTGGTCACGCTTGCTGTTTACATGTCTGCCTCTGAGATACAGGTAACAACACTCATTTCACTGTGCGTGTGTGTGTGTGCGCGCGCATAAATACACACTGGATATAAAAAAGTCAATACACCCTTTCAAATTGGTATGTCCCACCATCATGGTATGCAGAACATCATTGTGGCACACAACCAACAATCCATAGTATTAGCATGACATCATATTAATCGCCACAGACAGGTGACAGCAAAGCAGCTAGCTAGCAGTCAGATAAGACTGTCTGTCAGTTATGATATGTTGTTTTCTACACTGGTTCAGTAACAACATAAATAAAAAGGCTGATCTTAGATTTTGCAGCATCCCAGCTGGTAGGAAACACGAAGGGAAAGCAAGGGAGAAGTCACTTGAGGAGAGATCTGTGGCTAACCCAGTGTTACGGAAACATTTACATCCCCTAAAAAAAAAGCTGTCTTTTCCTCGATTTTGTGCCAGAGAAGAAAATAACAAAGTCATTTCAATTTTTTTGTGAATTGTGTTTTCTATCGCTGGCTATTCAAATGGTAAAACGTTTTAAAAACACTTCACAGGATAACAGAGAATGGAAGTAGCCTACGGAAAGTAACCTATAGCTAGTTGCCTTGTAATAAGTGGAGACTTGTATTTGATCTCACAGGTGTTGATTCTATAAGGAAGTTGCCAGGCATTATATTAGTCTACTAACCCCCAGCAGAATTTCTTTGTACAGTGGAAAAACAACAACACACCACCAGGGAAACAAATTTTTTTAAGTGATAAAAATTTTGGCACATCACCAGTAATGTTGACCTGTCTTGACTAGCTTTATCTATCATGTTGGGATCCACATGTCCATTAAACCAATCTTTCCATCATATTTCCTTTTTTTCCCCCTCTCTCTCTCTCCTTCCTTCTCTCTCTCTGTGCACCCACCCCGCCCCCCCGCCACAGTCTTTCAAGAACCTGGTAGCGAAGAAGAAGCATCTCGTCGTCCTGTTCAGCCACTGGCTGCTCCACGCTTACGGTATCATCTCTATCTCCCGACTGGACAAGCTGGAGCAGGACCTGCCACTATTGGCCCTCGTGCCCGGCCCCGCCCTGTTCTACCTAGCAACGGCCAAGTTCACCGAGCCCAGCCGGATTTTGTCCGAGGGCGGCAACGGACACTGATTTGAGTTAATGGGAAAAGCCAACATAAAACACATTTTACACGGTTCTGTATCTCCTACAAATCGGTTTTTGAAGAATTCCGCGGAAGAGCCATTAGTAGATTGACGACCATAGAATTGGTTTTGAATGGTGTTAATTTACCTGGGTTCAACCAGTAAGTGGCCACACCAACTTTGAATTCAAACAAAAAAAATGAAAACACCAAAATTAGAGTTATGAGGTTTTCAACATGGCATATTATGTTATCCAATATTTGGACATGACTTCATGGTCAAGGCGAATTTTTAGTGCAAAACAGTTGAAGTCAGACAGTTAATTACGCATACTATAGGTTAAATGCATTTTCTATTTTTAAGGAAGGATCCAATTCCATTCACAACTATTAACTAGAAAACATGAACACTGATCTGTGTACATCCTGGTTGGTATCACAGCATCCCATTTGGCTACAGCTACATCAAAGTGCAGCAGAGCTTCCCATCCGCATACAACAACTACGTGAGGATGGGTATGTAAGTAGTCTCTGTGGTCGTGCATTATGCTGAATGGTTAATAATAATTACAGTGTCCAAATGTGATGAGTTGCTTGCTCACAGCACTGAAATATGGAGAGCCAGCTGTCACTTGTGTTATGTTATTTAGTGAAGACAAATGTTGGTAGGCTGCACGATGCTGGAAAAACATATTTTCCAAAGAGTCAGGAGGGTGGCATATTCACATTCTGAGGATTTGTTTTAATTTGAATATAATGAAAAGATTTCTCCGACATGCAGTTTGATTTGAAATCCTATCTGGAACACCTTTCACAGTGCAATTTTTATTTTTATTTATTTTTTTTATTTTTTTCTCCCAGTCCTAAACCTAGGTCTGATCTTTAAAATGGCCTGGGCTGGTTGAGTAGAAGGGCAGAGTTTTGTCTTCTGTATATTGTACATTGATGTAAATATATGCTTGTAAATATTGAATGGTGTACTTAGTGTTGAATGTCTTTGGCTAGATTTACACAGGCTCAAACAACAAACAGTGAGCAATCGTTATAATTCACAATCTACCTACCTGCATTTTTTCAAGACAGTTCTTGAAAATGCCAGATCTATTTTGTGAACTGTGCCCTCCTTCAGTATGAGCTGAAAGCATAAGCATAATGGATAGGAGACAGGTTAATGCCAGATTTAAAGGGGGCCATAGCTGTCTAAACAAGAATTATTAAGATTTCATGCGGTTTATCTCTGTTTATACACTGATGAAAAGATTGGATGTTTTTACCTGTGTAAATCCAGCTATACAGTAGGTTCCCCATTCTTTTTTCTGTGTAAGAAAATGGATTGCATGTGCCAAAAGTTTTGCCATTGCTTCTCTAAAGTGGAGGCAACATTTCTTAAATAGAACTGCTACTGTCTTTGGAATGTGACCATTATTTTCACGAAAACTGCTAAAGCATAGAAAGCATGTTCCCAGAAAATGATATTTTTCTGGCTTGTCTTAAAATAATAATTCGTGACATTTTCATAAAAACGATTATCTGTTTTGCTATCACTGATTGATGTAACACAATAGCGATTTAACCTACAGCCAGTTCATGAACCTTTACATTGTCTATTCTAAACAGCCTGTGCCTGGTAGCTCTTTCCTGGGGAAAATCCTCTGGCGTACAGGAAGTGATGCGTTTTTACGTTTGTTGGGAATCGCCAGAAGAAGAAGAACTGGGTAGTTAGCATGAGCAGCGATAGCCACCATGGCTGAACAGACAAAGACAAGAGCGCCACCTGCCTGTTTGATTGACAAGTGATCTCCAGGAAGTGCAGTGCAAAAACACCACAGGAATTCGGCACCAAAGATGGAGACAAAATAATAAAAAAAAAAGGAGAATCTCACGAATTACCACTTTAAACACTGAAAAATGTGATTGTACATACGTTTAATTTAGCAGTTTGTATTTAATGATGCATTTTCAGTCTGTACTAAAAATGTGTAAAAACAGAGCTGGACTCTTTTTTTTTCAAATGGTTATGCAGTAAATTATAAATCCACCTTTGAGTGTGTATGCTACCTGAATGCGTATGTGCGTTTTCTTTTTATTCTTTTTTATTTAACCTTTATTTTATCAGGCAGGTTCGAACAAATACATATTAACATGGACTCAAGGACACCCTTACTAGCGGTCAGATTCCTAAATATTTGTATGTGACAACCTCAAGCTCTGAGCCATTGCAGGTCTTTATAATGTGAGAGGGCGAGTTTTTCTAGCCAAACCACATAACTTTGGTTTTAGAGCAGTATCCAAGACATGGTCCAGATCAGATAGGGTATTCTGCATATTCAGAAAACTTTCCTGGAGAAATTTCGAGACAGAAGTTGAGGAGGAACTGACATATAGGATAGAGTCATCTGCAAAAGGGTGGGACCCAGGACTGAGCCTTGAGGTACACCTTTGATGACAGGCAGTGGATCAGACATCAAAGGTCTGGGGCCGGATTCACCAATGTGTTCTTAAGATGGATCTTAAGAAATGACATAAGAGGAAATTTTAGGAAGTTCTTAAGAAGGCTCTTAAGCGCAATTCCTCAATATTTTCTTAGTAACAGTCTCATTTCTTACGAATTTCTTTGATTTTCCTACTTAAGAACTTCTCAAAATAGGGCCTGAATTAATTCTGGTTAATAAACTTTAGGCTTACTGCCATTGAGGCTAGGAGACAAGGCTAGGAGGCTAGGAGACAAGGCTAGGAGGCAACCCAAAGTGCTTCCATCTATAAAACAATTGGGGAAAAACCTATTTAGGGCAACTAGAGAATGATTTAAACATTGGTTGCTGTTGATAACTGTAAAATTTGCAGCTTATTTTCAACAGACATGAGACAGAGGCCTACCTGGCCCTACACCAACTAAGCTTTACAATAAATGTTCATCTTAATGTTAGGTGTAGGGGAACCTATGAAGACTTTGAACTATAACCTACTTGTCTAAAATGTGTTTAAATATGATATTAGAGGCTTACCTTTTCACTGTAGGAGTTTTAAGACAGGTGAAGGGCCGTCTTAAAGTTAAGAAAAAAATCAAGAACAAATTTGAGAACTTTCAATTCAAAAATACCATTTATTCCTAAGTTTTTTCTTAGGAAGAAACATAAGAAGAAAGTTAAGAAAATATATAAGAACTGTTTTTGAGAATAGCATTTTTTTTTCTTAAGACTAAAGTTAAAAAAAATTGCACTTCAGAATATTTTTTTTCTTAAGAGGGTTTTGTGAATCCGGCCCCTGGTCTCCCAGGCAAATTCAAAGCCTGGAACTACCAACATAGGATTCTCCCTAGGATTCTCTGGCCCCTGCTGATATATGAAGGTCAGATGTCAACAGTGGAGAGCTTCGAGAGGAGAGTCGGCAGCTATTTGCAGAGGTGGCAGCTGTCTTTGTTCTCCTGCTTAGGGAGAGTTGTAATATTAATTGGACTGCCCCAGAACATAGGATTTTGTAAATTGAGTGGTATTCCTCTGTCTACTACTGTCTTCTTTTATCAAGAACACAAAATGGGAGGGGGGAGGGAAGAGGAAAGTGGGGTGGGGTGGGTTATTTACTGTTATATTCATGTGATATAACACATTTCTATGGAAGAGAATTAGGGCCACGTGAAAAATGTATTTTACTTCTGAGTTTTAAAGTCAGAATAAAGTCTGAATTCTGACTTTATTCCCAGAATTCTGACATATTTCTCAGAACTCAAATACATTTTTCACACGTGGCCCTACTCCTCTTCCGTACATTTCTGATGACCCAATGACAGCCAAACAACACATTTTGTAAGAACATTAACTTTTATTCATTCACGTTACAATAAATTTAAATAATCTTTCTCGTTATGCATAAAACTGTCAGTGCAAATGCTTTAAAAACAAAGAAATAATTTAAGTTAAAAATAACTTTCAAAACAATTTCTTAAAACGAGGAGAAAATGCAGCGTGGCTACATTAATTCATTGGTAAACGTTATGCCACCATCAGTGATATGTCAGTTTTTCCCTGGAAAATCTTCAGTAGTGAAATTGAAACTAAAACTACACCGATCATGTGACGGCTACAATTTCATTCTTAGTGTTCAAACTTTTACATTAGTGTCCCGTTAGCGCTTACACAGGAAGAGACATTACCAAACCAATCATTAAAAAAAAAAAAAGATGTATCCTGAACATTTTAACATTCTTAACATTGTCTCAACTAAACACAGGATCTATCGCCATCAGTAAAATGTACGGTAACACTTTACAATAAGGGTACATTAATTAAGAGTTAACTAATGTGTCTGGTAATCATTTACTAATGGTGTTCATGTTAACTAAGGTATTAATTTATACATTATTTAACAGTCATCTTTCTAAACTATTAAATAATGTATAAATTAATACCTTAGTTAACATGAACATCTTTAGTAAATCACACAATAGTTAACTGTTAACTTGTTATGTTATTAAGCATTAACTAACCCTTAATTAACAGTTAACTAATGTGTCTGGTAATCATTTACCAATGGTGTTCATGTTAACTAAGGTATTAATTTATACATTATTTAATAGTCATCTTTATAAACTATTCAATGTATAAATTAATACCTTAGTTAACATGAACACCATTAGTAAATTACACATTAGTTAACTGTTAAGGGTTAGTTCATGCTCAACTAAGCCTTATTAAGCATTAACTAACCCTTATTAAGCATTAACTAACCCTTAACTTAGTGTACCCTTATTGTAAAGTGTTACCAAACGTACTAATGGCTGTAAAAGACTAGACAAAAATAAGCAATGCTCAACTTAAAAGAAACTTCCACCCTCGGGTCCTCTTACACTTTTCTATATCACCAATCTGTGACGTTCAACGCAGTTATTTTGTGATGTAAGTGTTGTCATTTACTTTTTTGGTGCGCCCACTTTCCCTCAACCTGCCTCCTGTGGGTGGAGAAATCGGTCTCTCTCCTCTTCTCTGATGGATCTCTCCCTGTATGACTGTTGAACGTCTCTCGGTGCAAAATGGCGGCTCTAGAAAGAAACCCTCGCTCTTTGATTCTGAGGGACTGACGCCAAAACCTGACCTTTACCGCTGAGGTTTTAGGTTTTCTTCATTTTTTAATTCTCCTTGTTTTACATCAGTAGTCTGAAAGTCGATGAGAACGGCTCTGAACTAGGTAAGTTACTCATTTATACACCGTTGGTGTTCCAGCCAGGCTAATTTCTGAGCCCACCTTTCTGGAGGCGAAATCATCTATGAAACCCCACATAAACCGAGTGAAAAATGCACAGAGAGAAGTGCTTTTCGGATCTGATAGCCTCTCGAAAAACTTTTGGGAATGATATGTCACCCAAAGAAAAAAAAGTTGTCCGGGGTGCGTTCACAACAAGCATGTTCTGAGCAGTTTATAGAACTCTGGAGTGTTTCCTCCTTCAGTTCTGTTCATTTGGCGAGACCAATGCCATAGGGCTGGGCGATAATTCAATATTATCGTTTATCGTCTTTCAGTGGAATAATATTGTGATGATATGAAGATATTTTAATATCGTGACACACATTTCTGCTGTCTGAATTGATGATGACAAGCAAATTTTATTAAAAAACTCTGATAAAATGAGGTATGGTAGGAATATTATTTGAAAATTTCAGTTTTGTTTGACATCACCATTCGGTTCAATGAGATGAACATTCATTTGATTATTTAACGTGATTTTACATGAACCATACCGTGATATATATTGATATCGAGAAAAATCCTTATGATTATCATGATATTGATTTCGACCATATCGCCCAGCCCTACAATGCAGCCTAGCTCTGCCGATCAATACAATTAAACACTGCCAAAGTTAGGCTGCCATGCGTGTCAAAATGAAAGATTGCTGAACACACACCTTTTGGAAAACAATTCAAGTTACTACTTTCAAGAACCTACAAAAACACTCATTTCTGGTTGTTTAAAGGCATCCAGATACAGCCTACAGTAAGAATCCTGCAAGAAACAACTGAATAATAATGGCCACACAGACTGTACAGTAATTCTCTCCATTGGCTTTTCCTTACTGATATGTCTTTTGACCACCATAAATCAAAGTATTTCTCTACGACAACATTCAATTCATTACGACCGTATTCACACGTATGAAAAAGGATATTACAATTACAAGGGCTGCAACAACAACCACATAGTAATTACCCATACTGTGGTAATTGAAGGCTTACTGCAGTGTTGAGCAGAAATAGTTGATAGCGTTGATAGCTGAAGAATGTCTTGGCTTCAGCAAGCTTGCGTGTAATGCTACAGAAAATACAAACACAGCCTACAGTAGTCTAGTATTTGTGCCATACTGTTTTAAGTTGCAGTACTGGTTGTGGTATTTTGGGCACATGCTGGCTATGAGTAAATAGCCTGATGCATGTTACAGGTGTTAATGTAGTAACTTCTCATTCATGTCATAATTTGCAGCTAATAGTGTAATCACCCTATCAACAATCAACAAAGCCCTATAACTATAGTATAGCCTAAATAAAAAGATACAAAAATCGTTGTGTGCCAAATAACCTGGACATTAAATTAAAAGAAAAATAACCACAGCATGTGTAGCCCTATGAATGACAAAAATACTATATGTACTGTTGCATGGAGGAAATACAGTATATGATGATATGGGTGGTTGGCTAAAAATGAAGAATATGAGACTAGCTGTATTGCTTGTGGTACATTCCCATGTCCGTACCCCATGCAATGAAAAGGGGCTTCCACTTCCACCCGGCATGGGGTGAATGTTGTACAGCTTAAGGTTTTTATAAGAAATCAATCCTGTCGTCTTCACATTCAGTGCTTTGCTTCTTATGATAGAGCGTTGGATTCATATAGGAGGCACATAGCAAGGTGCCTCATACCTTTGTAGGTGAAATACTGCACACAGAGCTGCGTACATTGTTACTGTCATTTTCCTCAGTGCTGGAATACCCCTGCCCTTCTCCATATTCTATAGCCTGCAGCTCCCTCTTTTGGCCAGTTGGAATATAACACGTTCCTTGCAAAAATAATGCTTAAAATGGGCCATGCTGCCCATGGCACAATCCAAGTTTAAAGCTGCAATATGCAACTTTTTTTCACATGAACATAACAAGAAATTTGCTCTATTATATATTATCAGTCTGCGTCTGTCTGTGAGCCTGTATGTTCATGCATAAATCCCCTGTTTGCGTGAAACCTGCTTTTCAATGATGTTGGGATGTTTTAAAGGAATAGTTCATCCAAAAATTCTGTCATCATCTACTCACCCTCATGCCAAATGAAACACAGGTGAAATGTGTTAGTCCATATAACACACAGGGAGGTTGCCAGCACAACTTGGTAGCAGCCTTCTCCAAAACAACTGAAGTCAATGGGGACCAGTTCTTTAGAGTTCCAAAACAAAAACAGCCAAACAATCACAGTGTGTAGTTCAGATTTGCACTAAATGATGGTGTAAATATACTGTAGGTCTTTTTGGAACTCTGAAGAACTGGTCCCCACTGACTTCAGTTGTTTTGGAGAAGGCTGCTATGGAGTTGTGCTGCAGCCTCCCTGTGTGTTATATGGACAAACTTCACCTGTGTTTCAACTGGCATGAGGGGGAGGAGATGATGACAGAATTTTCATTTTTGGGGTGAACTATTCCTTTAAACTGTGAGTGTCATATGGGTGTGAGCCAGCAGTGAGCTGGTTGTGGCGAGTGTGCCACAGAGTATGTTAACTCACAGCAACAGCAACAATGATGGGAAGCAGTATGAAAAGAAAAGAGGCTTTACAGATGCCGGTTACCTCAGCCTCAGGCTAGATGATAGCTCATCAAGATGAGTGACAGGTGTTGGGGTGGGAACTTGACCAACTGAGGGCAAGAAGTGCCTCACAGTAACACCAAAAACTGCATGAAAGCATCACTCTTGTTACTGCGGCAGGAGAAATTCCACACCGTCCTTTAGGAAAATATCCCGACTGATTGGTTGACCTCATTTTTGGAGTTACGCTGATTGAAAAAAAGCTTGAAACCCATTACATAAATCCCCTAAGTACCCATCGGCCATAATCACGACCGCAGGCTAAAGCCATTTCCACAGCCATCCACCCTATGAGCACAATTTCTGTCCTCAGACAGTCCATTACCACTAAATGAGTCCCAGAAGAGTGAGCATTAACCAAAGAAAACAGCATGAGACTTGACTCAAGATCGTCAGCTCGGATTACTTTTGGATGTAGATGATGATGATGCACAGAGTTCCCACCAATCCCAGAGCCTGGATGCCCAGGAACCAGAGCAGGAGCCAGAAGAAGACGATCACCACCGGCTCCACGATCTTCTCTCCAAAGTACATCTGGCTGAAGCCCAGACCGCGCAGGCACTTGTTCAGCATCCCGAACAGAGTCCCCATCCGCTCGCAGTCGTCCAGCTGAGGCCGGGTGGTGGGGTCGTCCACGTGGGGCCAGCGGGCGGCGGGGTCGCTGGAGGGTTGCGGCCGGGCCCTTGGGTAAGCGGCGGGTCTCGGCCTGGCTCTGCTGCTGTCACCCTGTGGAGGCAAAGCTCAGGTCAGGCTGCCCACACACACACAACGTCAGTGTGGCCAATTCTGGACAGCGTTCAACTGAAACATTCAATAAAATAATTCATCCTGCACTGTTTTCATTCAAGTTAAAAGAGTAACTAAACCTCAAAAATGTGTAAGGCCTGGCATCTAATGGTAAATAGCATGCTACTGAAACTGCCATCTGCTATTGGCTGATCTTTGGTGCCAGGTGATGTCACTACCTGTTGTACTCTAGAGAAGGTGACATCACCTGGCACCAAAGACCAGCCAATAGGCCCTTTTCACACCGTCATCGTCAACAGCTAAGCATTACAACTTAGCAACTGGCAAGTTTCTTTTTGCGAGTTATTGACAAACCAATCCAACAAAAGCAACAAAATTGTAATGGTTACTAGCACTAGATACATAATGTAACAATTACAAAATTTTAGGCAGGTTGTGGAGCGATTTAGCGGAGGCCATAGCTGGCAACAGGAAGTTGTAATGCACCGGTTTCTCAATGCAGAAGCATTGAGAAACAGAATGTGAAAAGGGCCTATAGCAGATGGCAATTTCAGTAGCATGCTTTTTACCATTAAATGTCAGGCTGTACACAGATTTGGGTTTGGGTTTAGTTACTCTCTAATCATGCTCCACTTTTTTTTCTTCTAGTCCATGCAAATTGACAATAGCACAAGTAGATTTGAAATGCAAAAAATTTAATTCAGTTCATGTCGGCTTCAATACTAAGCCTTCCTCTAGCTTTATAATGTTACAGATACCTGTAGGAGTTGTAGACTAGATACTTAAAGAGCAACCAAACGCAAATCTGTGTAAAGTCTGACCTCTAAAAGCTAAAAAGCATAATAATAACATAACTAATGAAATTGCTTCAGAATGGTCAGTGTGTGTGTGTGTGTGTGTGTGTGTGTGTGTGTGTGTGTGTGTCCGGAATTGGTCACAGTTCCATGAATACATTCCATCTGCAGGCTTTTGTAGCCAGAGCTCACATACAAATATCTATATGAATGCAATCCATTTATATCACCACAGGCAGGAAAATAAAATCACACAGAGTTTGCACACTGATTTGATAAGAGAATGTTAGATAGCATGGTAAGGTCGTTAAGTCATAAGACAAATCCTATGACTTGCATTCCGGCAAAGCGTTACTTCCAGGTCAATTACACAGAACATTTACATGCATTAACATGCCAGTGAATACACAAAGAGTGGCATAAATCACATAATGAAGTTAAACACTGGTTGTGAGTTGTAAAATGTGGTATAACTTGTTAGTCAGGAGGACTAGAAAGCAAGCAGTAGCACTCTTACTGTCAACTAAGGTTAGATTCAAATACAACTAACACAATAATAAAGCCAGACACCCACCTAGTTATCTATCCTGTTCCTCATTGCAGATGAACAATGCATTTGTTTGTTTACATAATTTGTCATCACCTACACAATTAGCTGAATTAGACTAAATTAATGTTGTTTTTGCGGGCATAAGCACACACACACACACACACACACACACACACAGACACACACACACACACAATAAGACCTTAACAAATGAATAGGAGCCACTATTCAATGTGGTGTATATACACACAACACACCAAGCAGGAGTTATAGCAATAGTGTTTAAACTTCTAATACAGTTTCGCCTGTTGTTCCTACAGTCCACGAAAATGCACTGCGGAGGGCGGTAGCGAGCAGTAAGAACCAATTCTAAAAGTTGATATTTGATTAATGCAAGTGCTGCTTGGTGAATCATATTGTGCCGAATTAAATAATGGACCCTAATGATTCGTAGAAGTTCTTAAGTAATGTTCTACCATTTGCTTATATGCAAGGACACATGAAATTGTCCGATTTTTGAATAGAGTTTGGCGTGACGTTCTCTCCTGTAACGGCTACCGGGGCTAAATTAGGCCCAACATTGAAAGTATCCCAGTGACAATGGAAGTTGTGATGAACTAAGGACAGTAACTAGAGAACACACTGTTCCTCTCTTTCATATAACTCAACTAAGGTTAGCATTGCTCTGTAATCTAAAGTAAACGGTAACAGCTAGCTTGTTTACTTTACCTGGTCCTGCTGCTGTACGGTTTGCCTTGCAGTGTGAACGGGTTGGTGCCATCTTCTTTGATTCGCTAACGTTAGCTCTTCAAATTCACGACGACTACCAACATAATGCTCATTCACAGGTGGTGCTGCGGCGGACATTTTGAGTACTGTCAGAGGAAATTATCTACTTAGCTTACTAGCCAACTCGACAAGAGCAAGTCGGCTAACGCTAACTTTCAGAAATCAAGGCATGCGAGTGATTGGGCGTACGCAAGTGACGGTCCGCCCACTTCCTGGTCACGTCAGTTGCAATCGCTAGGAAAAGGCGTGCCATGCTGCATTCAAATCCTACAAGAAATGTAGTAAATATGAACCTCCTTGAGCCTATAACTTGAGGTTTATATTTAATATTATTTCAATCTCTTGTCTGTTTTGAATTGTCTTTTTTCTGTCTTTTTCGTATGCACCTGATCCTATTGGTATATTGCAAAGATTTCTAAGCCATGATGTTTGTACATGGAAATTGTTCGATAAAAAATAATAATAAAAAAAAACAAACTTGAGGTTTGGCTTTGTGATGGACCCCGATTTTAAAACTTTGAAATCACCTGTTTTTATAGACTTGCTTTTATGTGATGCCTTTTACCCAGTTATTGTTACTCTCATTGTCTTACTCTGTCTTTGTCTCTGTCTTACTCTTAACCCAAACACTAACTGCACTAACATGTGAAAAGCATGAGAGTAATTATCATGGGTGACCAAAATCTACAGAAAACTCCATTCACAATGTCTTGATGGCTTCAAATGGGTTCGAAGGTGTGAACACTTTCAAGTCGTTCCTTTAAGTCGTTCAACGATTATTCCCTTAGGACTTGAACGCAACATAAGATATCATAATGTATACCAGTGTGACGATGATGTATACCAGTGTGGATATTATCCTACATCCAGGTGCTATCAGATATATCAGAAAAAACTAATTTGCTGCTTGGAAATTTCACATTAACGCCACTGAAAGTCAGATAATGAAGCTGGAAAGTCTGAGAAAATTTTGCTACCAAAATTTCCAAGTGATGATGCAATGATAACCTTTAACCTTCTCAACAGGGTGGAAAAATATAATTTTGTGACAGTCAACCCCCCCTCCAACTACTATCTGAGTAACTTTAAATGCCTAAAACAGGTTAGGAACAGAAAACATATTATGGAACAATATCAGACATGAATATACTAAATTACTAATATATAGGGCTGGACGATAATTCAATATTATCGTTTGTCGTCTTTCAGTGGGATTATATTGTGATGATATGGTGATTTTGGGATATTGAGACGCATAATTCTGCTGTCTGAACTGATGAGAACAAAGCTAATTTTATTTAGAAACTCAGACAAAATGAAGTATGGTAGGAATATTATGTGAAAATTTCAGTTTAGTTTGACATCACACCAAATATTACCATTCGGTTCAATATGATGAACATTAATTTGATTATTTAAAGTGATTTCACTTATGTGAGCCATATCATCATATATATCAATATCGAAATAAATCGTTATGATTATCGTGATATTGATTTCAACCATATAGTCCAACCGTACTAATATATATATTACCATTTGTTTCTATTTTAAATCTTATGCTGTATGAAAATTAATTGCCATCCTACGTCATAGACTTTTCCCACTTTTAGATGCAATAAGTACAAATAAAAGTACAAATACAACCAAGTTCATTCCAGGCTACTTGATCTCTTCATCTTGTGATTTCTTATTCTGACAGTGAGACGCAGGATTAGATGCTGTTTGTAACCTGGGTAATCCCAGCTAATCTGGGCTTCAGTTTTTTTCACTGTGCGCTGTAGACAAAGTCTGAAGCCGCACAGGACCTGGACTGGGAATATGGAGCAACAAAGGGCTTCTGGAAACGCGGAGCTGGTCTGGTGAAGGATGTATCTACTGCTCCTTGTTCACGTCTTCCAGTCGTCCCTGTCGGTGGTCCACTCTTGTCCGTCTCTGTGCGCCTGCGTCTCCGGAAGCAATGGAATAGGAGAGCTCAGGTTGAGTGAGGCTGGCTTGATTCAGTTCGTTTTACCTTCCTCCTTGTGCATGGGTTTCTTTGGTGCATGGACTTCACTCATTTTAGCCTGGAATATTTTAGGTTATTGCTGAGCTGTAATATCAGTGCAGCTGTGTTGTATGCATCAAACTGCTGTAAAGTAAATGTAAGCAAATCTTTAAAAATGCAGAGTGTTTGTCAGATGATGGCATCGCCTAATGTCAACAAATATTTTGTCATCAACTGGCATTGCATATCGCCAGTGAAAATTGTAATGATATGCTCTCCCATGCACACTTGTTTACAGTGTTGCGGTAATAGTGGATAACACGTGTACAGTAACGCGATTACACTAATCTTGTCACAATCAAAATCGGTACCTGCTATCCGATAATGTCTTGAATAAAACACATGCTGACAGTCGTGCTTGTAAATATTGATTCAAAATGCATCCGTAAAATTAGAATAATTGCAAGTTGAACATAATATTCTATAGATTTTGGAGGTAAAGTCATCCAAAAGTAATGAGATTGCGTTAGTGCAGTGGTTCTCAACGTAGGGTCCGGGGATTACCAGGGGTCCTTGAGGGCATTCCAGGGGGTCCCCAGCAAATTGATGAATTGTTAAACTTTATTATTTTGTCAATTTAGAATGACTATTTTGATCATAGTTTCTCTGTTATTTCTCTACCTACAGTACAGATAATCATGGAATTCTGGACAAAATCATATCTGACAATAAAAAATATTCTCAGATTTGGGTCTGAGAAACAAAATCTCATCAAATGGGGGTCCGTGGCCCTAATATGGACTAAATTAGGGGTCCTTGATATGAAAAAGGTTGAGAACCACCAGTGAGTTGGAGTAATCCACTGGATTGTATTAGTGACTGCAACTAAAGCAACCTTCTTAACTGCTTTATCACACAAGCAGTGTTTGAATAATGTATTAAAACAGATATTAATACACAGAGTGGGAATCAAGCCATGGCTTACAGATGTTTGCATAAATTTTTATCAACTTTTCATCAAATAAAGAAGGAACACGATCATCCAGAAGGAAGCACATCAGCTAAACTTCTATGGCACTTTCATCTGTCCAAACTCTAGACCTTACAGACTGTGTTCATCATGTCAGGTCGGTGCAGTGCAGTGACCCTGGAATCTCAGCCGTTCCCGCCAACGCCCCGGCCGACACGGTCAAACTGCGTCTGGAGAAGACCGCGATCTCCAGGGTGCCCAGGGCAGCCTTCTACAACCTGTCAGAGCTGCAGTTCTTGTGGCTGACCTACAACTCCATCACCTCCATCCACCCCAGCAGCTTCGTCAACCTGAAGGCCCTCCGAGAGCTGCGGCTGGACGGGAACCTCCTGTCCGCGTTCCCCTGGGAGGGGTTGAGGGACATGCCTCGCCTCCGCACCCTGGGCCTGAACAACAACCGCCTGTCCAGCCTTCCCGCCCACGCTGCCCTCTTTCTCCCCAACATCACCTACCTCGATCTCTCCAGCAATAGGTGTGTCCGTATGCGAAGGGACTATGCATTGGTAGCTAGCTTTCAGGTGACCCATCTGGTGGCCATATTGGAGGTCCTCAGCTCTTGACAGTGGCTGTGAAATGCTAATTGTGTTTCTAAAAGTATAACTTGGCCGTCTCAACACAATTCAATAGACATGGTTCATTTCTGTGCTGTTTTTGACTGAACTGATCATCACTGGTATCCATACCTGTCAACGTTCGGCTTTGAAAATAAGGGAGATTTTGCCCCACTCGACCATAATTTTTTACATTATGAAAGGGGTTTCATCTCTCGGTTCCAGAGATCTAATGACCAAGTGCCTTTACTACCTGCACTGCTGTAATCTCAGAGCAAAAAGGATTAGGTTAACTAGTTCAACAAATGGATGTTTCCCAACATACTTCTGGTCAGGAATGGGAAAATAGTCTTCCAAGTTAAATAGTCTATGGCTCTAACCGAAAGAACTTGATTGGGCCAATTAGGATTCTGTATACCTGTAAAAATAAAAAAGGGAAATACGGGAGCACAGCAGGAGAGGGGGTGAAAATATGGGAGAAACCCGGGAAAAACGGGAGAGTTGACAGGTCTGCTGATATCTGACTAATTTTGTGTTGATAAAATGTCAGCTTGTTATCTAGCTAACCATAGTGTCTTATAGTTCTCTTCTCTTCTCTTCTCTTCTCTTCTCTTCTCTTCTCTTCTCTTCTCTTCTCTTCTCTTCTCTTCTCTTCTCTTCTCTTCTCTTCTCTTCCCCAGGTTAACAATATTGCCTGCTGAGCTGCTGGACCTTTGGTTCCCCCTCCCAGGACAACAGGGAAGCCCTGTACAAAGAAGAGTTTTGGGTACAGTATATTTTGGAATAATAGAGAGGCATTTCATTTTGTATCTGAATAATGCAGCCGCCCTAACCATTCGCCTTTATACACATTTAGGTTATAGGGCCTACTCAGGAAGCACTTTGTGGAGGACAGTGAGGCAGATGTTAACAGAGGGAAACAGCTGATCTTTGAACAAAAAAAAGGCATTTCAAATGTCATTTCTACTTTTCATAGGAGAAGAAAATGATTCTTAAAGCCCTGAAATGACGACGAGTGAGGACTAGGTGAACCACTGATGTGAGCAGGTCTCATCTTCAACATCATGGATGTTTCCTTTAATTCAGTTGCTGTAGCCTTTGATTTGGACTTTGTTGTGTAATTTGGCCTCCAGCTCTGCTTATCACTCAACAATATTGAAATAATTTTGTTGTATATAATGTTTTGGTCCAAATACAGGTTGAGCCATTGTTTACTGCTGCCTCACTGTCAGGTTTCCCACCCTGAGTATGATGTAAATCAATTATAGCTGCTGTGTAAATGAGGCCAATTTTCCTGGATGCCCAGGTCTCCATGACAACCCCTGGCTGTGTGACTGCCAGATCTCCATGGCGATGTCCTTGTCCATGTCCCTGGGAAGCCCGGTAGCTCTCATGGACCAGCTGTTGACTTGCAGCAGGTCTCTCGGCCAGTCAGGGACGCTGCTAACCCAGGCAGACCTGTCCCGCTGCATGAGGCCCTCAGTCCAGCCTGCAGCCACCAGTGTGGTCTCTCCACTGGGCAGCAATGTAATCCTTCGCTGTGACGCCACTGGCTACCCAACACCAACTCTGACCTGGATCAAGACCTCAGCCTACACTGGTAAGTATTCCAAGGTCACTCCCAGATGATGAAATGATATTAATTTCATTTGAGGATCAATCAAATCATGTTGTCGTGATTTGTCACTCTGTATAGATTGCTGCCAACAAGAAATCCCAGGCAACTCTGAACAGCTGCCGAAGAGTTTGGAGAGTTGTAAGTGGTACTACCTTGTCTTATCAAAGTTGTTCTTTGCTTGAATTTGCTCAGATCTGCTTCTCAGATGCTCAGTCTGACTGAAGAGCTGAGGTGAATTTGAGGAGATGATGCAGTTGTATCTCTCTTGCCTCTTGACCAAAAGGATACGTTCTGCGATTTTGGACCTATATATAATTTATCTCTTACATACCTGTAGTACTTATTCAGAGAGAATATCTTCTCATGAGTCAGCTGTCGGTTAAAACAGCGAGCTCCACAAACCCCATTTGGACTCATTGTTGGCAGCAAGAGTTCTAGCAATGGAGCTCGCCGACAGCTGACTCTGGAGCCAATATTCTCTGTGGGTCCAAGTACAACAGGTATGTAAGAGACAAATTATATATAGGTCCAAAATCACTGAACTAATCCTTTAAAGAGACCATTTAGATTAAAAATACAATTATTTTGCAAATATTTTTAGTATGGTGAGGAAAGGTTAGGTTGATGTAGTGGCAGGCCGCCATGTTAGAATAGATATAGGGGAAACACTGGAAGTTAATTTTTTGCATCTTTTTATGTTCTAGTTATGCAGGATTCTCCACGAGTGGGAGTTCGTTGGTCAATCATTAGTCTAAACGGGCTATCATACAAGGATGCTGGTGAGTACCGCTGCCAGGCACGGAACATGGCAGGAACATCCGAAGCCCCTATTAAGCTGAAGGTGGTGGGAGTCATCGGAGGATCCCGTTCCCCAAAGATCAAGTCCCAGAAAACTCCACCTAGATCATCATCAAAATACAGAAAACAAAAGCCAATGCCTTTTCCAGCCACTACTTCTACCTCCACCTCCACCTCCAAGAAGGATAACCAGATACTGAAAATTGTCACACCATCTACTACCATTAACAAGGCCCGGATAGCTCCTCTTCTTGCGAGGAAAATGTTTCTCAGAAACAAGTATTTCAAAAGGCGCACAATGAACTTACAACTGGATGCAAAGAGAAAGACTCAGATGTCCATCAAGACTATGCCTGAACCCCCAGTAAAGTCTGCTAATGCTTAACGCTCAGAAACAGTTGTATGAGATCCAAATTAGTGGCTCCATTGTGACTTGGTTGACCTCAACAATGGGTTAAGATAGGAACTAAACTTCAACCAAAGACACAGTATGGTGCTTGATTGTGAAACGTGGTCCAACTGAGGTCAAGATGATTTTAATAAAGATAGTATGATCTGATCTGCGTGTAACAGAGGTGGGGACTCGAGTCACAGTTTGAATTGCTTGAGCCTTGACTTGATGCATGAAGAGAAGACTTGAGACTTGACTTGACTTGGGTTCTGGTGACTTGGGACTTGACTTTGACTTGTACTCTGATGACTTATTCTGTTTTCTGAATTTGTATGGAATGATTGAATTTATTGAAGTTGAAACTGATTATAGAAATCAAACTCATGATGCTCTTACCAAGTTTTTATCCTATTAAAACCATATTGCATTGAAAAGTCCTAGATATTTAGTTTTCTTTAAGTTATTAAATTGATACTGGACTGTTGATTTGTTCTGACTTGACTTGCGGTTCTACATTTAGACCTGAGACTTGACATTAATGACATGGACTTGACTTGGTAATCTGCATTTAGACTTGGGACTTGACTTGAGACTTGTACCTCAAGACTTGAGACTGACTTTGGGACTTGACCAAAGTTGACTTGGTCACACCTCTGCAGTGAAATAAACAATGAAGTAATTTTCCTTGAACATGAGTCTTTCTGTTGCCACACAAGTCCTGTGAGTCATAATCACATATTGCTGTTGTCAGGTGAAAACCTTGTTTTCCTTTTCAAGAACTAAGAAAAACAGCCTTGTTTTTTAGCTTGATGGCCATACATTTTGGAGTTTATCCAATTGGTGTGTGAAGGATTTCATCAGCCCACGGCTTGTACAATCTTCTCATCCTTTGGAGGCACATGTGATCCTTCAAGCAAAGTTAAAGGTTTACAAGTTACAAGGTTTTCACACAGCACTAACAATATGGTCCTTTAGGAAAAACTGATGTAATGATTAGTAATAGTGTAGGCTGCAGTGCTGTGACTGGGCTGTGTGAACCTCAGTTTCTCAGAATGTATTGCCATAGCAGCCTCATAGTTTAACTTGAATTATTTAGATTGTGAGATTATAAACATAACATAGTCTATAAATTGGAATAAATTGTTCTTTTAACTGCACTGGATTTCAAAGGAAAACTAATCTCAAAATAATTGTAAGTATTAAAATTATGTTCAGTTTGAGTATTTGAGTGAATTACGTTGACAATTAAAACTTGGATCAGTAACTTTTTGAAGGTAACCCAGACTAAACTGGTCATAGCCTCTCTGTTATTGTGCTTTTCCACTTTTCTGCTTGGTCTCATAATATTAAGAGAAATGTCAATCATATACTTGTGTTCAGATGTTTTTGTGATCACATCTTTTTTGACATTGAGAATGTTTGCGTCAATACAAGTTATGGTTCTGATCTGCTGAATCAGTGTCTTCACTTGGACATGTGAATCATTGGGATAATACTGTTACCAGCACTTGAAAACAGAATGGTCAACTAATTTTTCTCTTTTTTTGTAACTGGGATATTGTGTTTCCTTTAGTATGAATAGATGCCATTGGACTGCACTAAAAACCCAGCGCTTAAAACATCACAAGGTTTAAGGTTTAAGGTAATTATATTGAACTTCCTGTACAGTAAGTCCTAACTTTTTGTAGCTTTGTGTGTGTGTGTGTGTGTGTGTGTGTGTGTGTGTGTGTGTGTGTGTGTGTGTGTGTGTGTGCGTGCCAGTAGGTGGCACTCTATAGATACACTATGTCAGTGGTTCTCAACAGGGTGTCCGGGGACCACCAGGGGTCCTTGAGGGAGTTCCAGGGGGTCCCCAGCAAATTGAAAAACTGTAAAACTTCAGCATTATTTCATCTACAAGAAGTTAACACAATTGAGAATGTAGAAGAATGACTGTTTTGATCATAGTTTCACTGTTATCTCTCTACCTACAATACAAATAGTCATGGAATTCTGGACAAAATCATATCTAACAATACAAATATTCTCAGATTTGGGTTTGAGAGACAAAATGTTATCAAATGGGGGTCCGGGGCCCAAATGTGGACTAAATTAGGGGTCCTTGACATGAAAACGGTTGAGAATCACTGCACTATGTTACTCTGCACTCACTGGTAAATGACTTAGTCCAATCAATCTGCCTTAAATGTATTTGTTTTACAGACCTGTATTTTTGTGTCAAGCTGACTGATTGATGGTTATGCAGTACATCATGATCAGAGAACTGCACTGAATTGTCACTGCATGTTCATTACGTGTGTGTGTGTGTGTGTGTGTGTGTGTGTGTGTGTGTGTGTGTAAAGGAAGAAATTATGGAGTGTGAAACAGCACTATAGGCTATTTACTCAAGTTAAGTAGTCATACGATCAGAACACAGGACCTACATGACTATGCAATAACCACAACACCAGACCCATACTTATTGCTTTAGCCACTGCCAGAAGACTATACTTATGAACTGGAAAACTAGACATAAGCTCAACACAACACATTGGCTAAACCTGCTTACAGAACACATCTCAATGGAAAGACCAAATTCCACTCTTTGAAGCAACCTGGACCCCTCTTCTTCTGAAAGCATTAAACTTACTAACAGCAACTCAACTCACCAATTTACCAACACATACTTAAAAGATACTCATACTTATTTTTTGTTTTATTGTATTTATTGTATTTATTTATTTATTTGTTTATTTATTTTATAATTATTATTATTATTATTTTTTGGTAACATTTTACAATAAGGGTACATTAATTAAGGGTTAGTTAATGCTTAATAACAGTTAACTAATGTGTATGGTAATCATTTACTAATGGTGTTCATGCTAACTAAGGTATTAATTTATACATTATTTATACATTTATTTATACATTATTTTAAAGATACTCATATTAATTTTTATTTTACTGTATTTATTTATGTATTTATTTTATAATTATTATTATTCTTTTTTGGCAACACTGTTCACTGTATCCCCCCCCCCCCCCACCCCCCTCCCTCACCCCACCCTACCACCCTACCAGCTAAGCAGGTTAAGGTAGTACAGCAGTACTGCCTGGGTTTGAATCTTGCCTATAGGTTTCCACATTATGCTGCCTCAAAGAAACATTTTGATCACTTTTAAAGCGGTAACCTACAACAGTGGTTCTCAAAGTGGGGTCCGGGGACCACCAGGGGTCCGTGGCACTCTGCCAGGGGGTCCGTGAAAAGAAGTGTACAGAAGAGGACATGTCTTCTGATATCAAGTCACAACTCCTGGGAAGATTGAGAGTGTCTAAATTAGCAGTTCAATTGGATGAGTCCAATTGCAATGCAGGCATGTGTTCAGTTTGTTATGGTTAGGGTTAGGGTTGTTATGATTCGACTTTTATCAATTATTACATATGAACTAAGAGTGAAACACTTTATCTTGATATGTATGTGTGTGTGTGTGTGTGTGTGTATGTTCTGAAATGCACCTCAAATTTCTCTTGATTTCCCTTTGATATTTTCTTTAGGTACAGTCTTACTTGCAGCTAACTGATTGATTGTTTTATGGGTATTCTGTGTTGAGATGGTGCAAATATTTTTAATACATATCTAATATCTTTCTAATACATTCATCTTGTGTTGTTCTTTCACATAACTAAGACTATAGAAGTGTAAAAAATAGGCTACTTCAGATTATTCCAAGGGACATACATGTCAAGTCAAGTCAATTTTTATTTATATAGCCCAAAATCACAAATCAGAATGAGGGGGTCCCCGGTATATTCTCTATCTTGTAAGGGGTCCTTGGCTGAAAAACAATTGAGAACCTCTGACCTACAAGATCCCTGTGGGGTTTTTTTTCCCCCAGAGATCACCTGTCAATCAGACTGTGTCCAGCACTGTAACGTCTTTTTCCTTGGATTTTCTGTTGAAGAAGTTTGAATTTCTCTTCTCTTTGTCTGTTCAGCCATGATGGCTATCGCTGCTCATGCTAACTAGACAGTTCTTCTTCTATTTTTTTTTCAAACAAACCGGAAACATAAAACGCATCACTTCCTGTGCGCCAGAGGATTTTTCTCAGGAAAGAGCTACCAGGCACCGGCTGTTTAGAACAGCAAATGGAAAAGCTTTCATGAACTGGATATAGGTTGAATCACTATTGTGTTATAGCAATAATTTATAGAGAGAAGCAAAACTATATGAAAATGTCAAAGATTATTGCTTTAAATAGAATTTGGCAGTTTATTTACAGTCAATACAGGTTATAAGGGTGGAGCATCTTATGCAGTTATTTGATGATTTAAGTATGGATAACTCTCAGGCCCAGTATCATAAAATTGCCACCATCCTTTTAAACCCTCAACACAGTTCAAATCACTTCAGCTGGCAGCTCAGTTGCCACATCAAGACACTGACAGGAATGAGCTTTTCTGTTTTCCTCACACAGATCTTTTTAGTGGAGGCTGAAGGTGAGAGAGCCATAAACTTTATCACCGACTTATCTGTCTGACTGCTGACAATAAAGATACAACGGCCAATATGAGGAAGGAGCTCAGGGTCAAGTCAGTTGCACAAGCTGGTCTTGTGTGTGTGTGTGTGTGTGTGTGTGTGTGTGTGTGTGTGTGTGTGTGTTATTTTTTACTCATTTATTTACTCACTTTGATTTGAACTGTATCACTCTACACACATTAAAGCTATGCTCTATACTAAGATAAAATAAGATAAAATGCTATTATAGATTTGGTCCCCATTGACTTCAGTTGTTTTGGAGAAGGCTGCTATGAAGTTGTGCTGGCAACCTCCCTGTGTGTTATATGGACTAACAAATTTCACCTGTGCTTCATTTGGCATGAGGGTAAGTAGATGATGACAGAATTTTCATTTTTGGGTGAACTATTCCTTTAAAATCAGCTCTAGCTTGCACTGGTAACCAGTGAAGAGAGGCAAGAGAGAGAGAGAGAGAGAGGCCAGTAGTGTCTGTGTCTGGCCAGAGAAATGCCAAATTAACATTCCCCCTAACATTCCTCAACTTGAAGGAACTCTAATTCTAAGACTTTAGTTTATCCCACTACAGTGGCCACAAACAATATAGCCATTGTTTTGCTATTCTCTAAGGTCTACGTTTCACATTGCAACTCACTATTACAGCGGCCAAAGAGCTGGCAAATGCAGCGACATGCTCAGTCGCATCAAAACACTCTACCTCCTGCTCCCCGATGCGTCTCGGCACCAATGTCAGCAGAGCAAATTATGGTACATTGATCATACTTGGAAATTGGACATGGACCCATAAAAATGTGATATAAATGTGTCATGAACTCTCGCATGCAGAGAGCAACAGCCTTCATTTTGACGTACACACTGGCCAAAACAGAACACACACCAAGTCAACCTTGACTTTAGCCCAGAGGTTGTTGATTTACAGGGAATGACAGATGTTTAACAAGGGGAGGCGGTGTAATTTGTCCCACAGCAGCTTGAGGAATAAAGCTCTCATTCAACGCGTGGGATTCACTCCGCTGTGTGATAGATTTCCTCTCCTCCTCTTTCTCCTCTCCACCCCTCTTTTACCACAGAGGCAAAGCTCGGATCAGCTCGCTCGCGGCAGCTAATCTTCCCGGGGCAGGTTCCCGCCGCCGCAGCAGCCCCGGAGCTCTGATTTCAGGTCAGTTTTAGAACAGGAGGGGGGGAAAAGTCTTAGTCAATAGTCAGATCAGCTTTCGGGAACGCCCTCCTGATATCTGCTGCTGCTGTCACTCCATTAAAGTTGGATCCCGGGGTCTGACCTGGAAGGGAAAGCGGGGCATTCCTCTCACCATGGTGGAGAGCATGGACTTCGAGAAGCAAGAGAAGCGCTACTGCGTTCGCGGCAAGCACGTGGCCGTCATCTGCGTGACGGTGGTGGTTTGCTCGGTAGCCGTGGGCCTCGGGGTGGGCCTCACCCGGCCTGACGCCACCCCTACCACTACCACCCCCACCACTACCACCCCGACCCAGCCCCCGCCGCCGCCCGACAGAGGGCCCTGCGAGGCCTCCGGCGACTCCGGCGGGGACTGGAGGAACTTCCGTCTGCCCGACTACGTGACTCCGCTGCACTACGACCTGCACCTGGAGCCCGACCTGGACGCGGACCTCTACACGGGCAGCGTGGCGGTCCGCCTGGAGGTCGGCAAGCCCACCCGCCACCTGTGGCTCCACATCCGGGAGACCTTTGTCAGCGCCGTGCCCAAGCTGCTGCTGGAGAGCCAGGCGGGCCAGAGGGAAGTGGCGGTGAAAGGCTGCTTCGAGTACAAGCCTCAGCAGTATGTGGTGGTGGAGGCCGAGCAGGAGCTGGCGGCCACCGGTCCGGGCGAGGCGTACGTCCTCAAGCTGGACTTCCAGGGATGGCTCAACGGGTCTCTGGTGGGTTTCTACAGGGTCACCTACAAGGAGGACGGGGTCACCAAGTAAGTTCTTTGCATTGTCTGATCGTGGACAGAAGAACAGGGCAAAGAACCCGCGCTCTTCTATGCTCCAACACAGCAAACGTTCGAGCACAAAAAGGCTCTTTGTCAGGACGAAAACATTTAAAAAGAAGAAGTTTTTGAGCCTTCGTGCTCGAAACGTTGTCCATTAAAGATGTGTTGGAGCATGGAGGTGTGCGGGCTCTTTCCTTTTTCTGTGAGATTTTCTTAGCAACGACAAAAGTGATGCGTATATTATCAGTAGTGGACAGTAGAGACGGGAAAGGTGGGCAAGGGCGGCAATGACACACTACAAAGGTTGAGCGTTGGTGTTCATCCAATCCATGGAAAAACATGGGAATGGTGGCACTAAAGTTACATGGGTGTCCTGGTGGTTTTGGTATCTTATGGTCTGGGTCTGGGTGAATACTCGATTCTGATTGGCTGCAGGGTGTCCATTACTGTCTGTTCACCGTTCTAAATTAATGCGCTGGCTACGTAGCATCAGCCTGTATCTAAAATGAGTAACCATAGCAACAGGGACGCAGTCAAAGCCTCCGTTTACGTTCATTTGTTCGTGAAAATCTTGATATTGATTTGGGGACAATGACATGGCTGGATAGCTAGCTAGTCTTGTTGTTAAACATACTGTCAAATTATATTTACTGTTTGTTATTGACTTTGAATGTTGCTAGCATAACGTTAGCTTTCTGGCTCATAGCTGAGCCAAAGGGTTCTATGAGCTGAGCGGACTAGAAATATCTCCCGCTGCCAAGTCCTATCTAAGGTTCGTCCTATTTACTGAAGTAGTGAACAACCCTGCCATTGCATAAGAACCTTATGGGATGGTAATGATTGTTCCAGGTATTAGCCAAACCCTCAGGTGTTACCAGGGAAACTGAGTTATGGCTTGTGAAAAACTTTAGATTTTGATTACAAAACGCATGAAAATATAAAGTAATGGTCTTCATTTTTTTTTCTTTGGCAAGTGACCATGGTATAAGCAAGATCGTCCATTAATTCCTGATAATGGACACCTCGAAGGGCATTATCCCTTACTTTTTGAAGTACGGGATAATGCCCTTACTTCAAGCTGCCGTGGGATCTTTGTCACATGTCATCCTCCTCTCTCACATCATTCCTGTCTCTCTCTGCTGCAAGAAAACAACATATTTTTTTATCAAAGGCCAAAATCAGGCTCATGTGTTTTGGCATATAAGCACTCATCAGAGGATTCATTTGGAAGCCAGTTTGTAGTTTCTGACAAGATCACCCAGTCCAGAAGAAGGTTGTGCTGCACGTTTTTCCAATGATCTTTGGTATAATTGTGTTTACATGTGCATATGAAGAGCGGTGTCTACCTCTAGTTTGTAAGAAAAAGACAGCTTTACAAATGGAAATCTTTTTTGTAGCTGTACTGGAGGACAAACTTTATGGAAATAGTTATTGTGTAAGCTTTGTTATAATAACTAACAATCATTCACTCCCATTTGCTATACTGACACTGATGCTGCATGCTACTTTGAACTCTGAATCCATTTTATTCGATTTCATGTACAATGCGTGAGAGGAAATCTCTGTTGAATAATTTACATAGATTAGATTTGTGATGCAGCTGCAAAGAATTTTGAACTTGGCACACAACTGCCTGCTACATAGATGATATAGATGGGTTGAATGGACCAGGTGCATGAATCATTACTTTTTGTTTCATACCTGTCCCACAGTGCTCCCAATCATCAATATCCACTTTTGCCAGTTCAAGGAAGAGGTCTTGATTATTGTACTGTTGACCAAATGATTCCCAATCTAAGAGGTGGCAAACTTTGTGCAACCTGGTCCAACTTTTGCAGTTCCAGTATTATAAAATGTAAACTATCAGGCTCCAGTTAATTTTTAAGGTGGTGCCTCTGTTGATAAATAGAGAAAAACCCCAACATAACTCATGTAATCCTCAAGTGCATTCCCCATCTATACAGTTAGTTTCTGTTTTCTCAAATACCTTCTGCAATGATTTGTCTTTTCACCTGTTCACCAGAAAAATCGCCGCAACTGACCATGAGCCTACAGATGCCCGCAAGTCATTTCCCTGCTTTGATGAACCCAACAAAAAGGCCACCTACAATATCTCCATCACTCATCATGCTGCCTATGAAGCTCTCTCCAACATGCCGCTTGAGGTATGACTGAGGTTTCATTTCCAAAATGCTGTATATCCATTTTGGGAAAGAATTAATACTACATATTTGTTGCGCAGTATGTTTAAAAATTCATAAGGTAAGATAAGATGAAACGTTATTGATCCTTGTGGGGAAATTGGGTCATTGCAGCAAAAAAAGTAATAGGATTCAGCAAGGAAAAATACAATATTTGCACAAAATAGAATATAAATACTGAATATAAACAGTAAAACAATAAAGCTATATAAGAGTGTATAAACATATGCTGGTGTCAGTTTGAACATGTTTAGTAGACTGTATTGGCTGGAAATATAGGGGAGGAGTATGGATCACTAACATGTATGGATTAAGTCTCAAGTTGTTATTGCAGTTACATAATCTTATTACCCCTCCAACATTATTAGTAGCATCTTTATGTTTTTCCCTTGGGCTGTTCTGTTCTAGGACTGCACAGAACCCAGTACAATATACTCTAGATCTGTATATTTCTGCTTTTATCTTTGTTACTGACTTGCATAGCTTCCTATCAGTGCAACCATACTACTTATACTTATATAGGCTGCTTCTGTCTTTGTATATCACTCAAAAAAGAGACTTAATCCCTAAATTTCCACTAAATTTGTTATATCGCTGCAGTGAAAATCTCCAAACCTTTTCAGGAACAAAGAAAGCAGCCTTGTTTTTAGCCTGATCACCATGCATTTTTGAGTTTATCCAATTGGTTTCAAAAGTGTTGTAGACGTTTCCCATCCTATAGAGGAACATGTGATCCTTCAATTGAAGTTAAAACCTAAAAAGCCCCCAAATTGGAGGTTTTCACAGTGACAGTATGCTGCTACTTCTACGCAGTGGTGGAAAGTAACTAAGTACATTTACTCAAGTACTGTACTTAAGTACAATTTTGAGATACTTGTACTTTACTTGAGTATTTCCATTTGATGCTACTTTATACTTCCACTCCACTACATTTCAGAGGGAAATATTGTACTTTCTACTCCACTACCTTTATTTGACAGATTTAGTTACTTTTCAGGTGGAGATTTGACACAATGAAAAATATAACAAGCTTTTAAAATAATTTTAAAAAATTAATCAATTAACAAAACACATTGTTAAAGATGAAACCAGGGGTTTCCAACCTTTTTGGCTTTTGACGTCTTACAAAAAGCAGTGTGTAGTCGGGTCACATTTCAGATGTCTATGAGTTGTTAACAGCTCCACCAAATAGTGATTTTTCCCTCTAAACCTCACATGGTTCCATGTCAATAAATGTTCAAATGATCCAATATTTCAGCAAAAATCAAAGATTAGAGAAAAAGTCCAAAAACTGAAAACAGATTTGTGCATCAGAACTTTGTTTTTTCTTCTTTCCTCTCCCATTAATCATCTCACGACCCCTCAGATTTATCTGGTGACCCTTTGGAGGGGCCCGACCCCTAGGTTGGGAACCACTGGACTAAACTAGCTAACTGGATATAAAGTAGTTCAAACTAGCTCCACCTCCAGCAGCTACAACAGTAACATGCTGCTTACACACTGATGCTTCAGTATTAATAATCTAATGATGTCATATCTAATAAAATATCAGTCAGAGGGACCAAACCACTACTTTTACTTTAATACTTTAACTACATTTTGCTGCTAATACTTATGTGCTTTTACTTAAGTAGGATTTTTCATGCAGGACTTTTACTTGTAATGGAGTATTTTTACATTGATGTATTGGTACTTTTACTTAAGTAAAGGATCAGAATACTTCTTCCACCACTGCTTCTACGAATTCCTTGTATGTGCAGACTTACTTGGCCAATAAAACTGCTTCTGATAATGATTCATGTGGCAGCTATAGTTTGTGGTAGCATCATTTCCCCAAAATTCCCATGGTTGGGATCAAACAAAGGGAGAGAAGCCAGGCCAGGAGGGAACGCCGTGAATACTAAAAGCGGAGGCATCCATCTTGGGCCTCTGTTTTTGGGGGGCAGGGGAACCACCCGGCTCTACGGGCTGAGTGACATCCACATTAACCCATTAGCCTTTTCCTCTGCCTCTCCAGGGCGAGCCACAACCGCTGCCTGGCAATAAAGTGAAAACCTCCTTCCAAAAGTCGGTTCCAATGAGCACCTATTTGGTATGTTTCGCCGTGCACCAGTTTGCCCATGTGGAAAGACGATCTTCACGGAACATTCCTGTGAGTTTATCGTCCTTTAAATCACTCCTACACAACCAAAAAGGCCTTCTCATGATTTGATTTCCATGCTTTATTCTGAATTAATTATTTAATTTTTTTGTTTTTGTTCTTAATATTGTCATATTTTATTTATTTATTATTTATTTGTATTTTTTAAATCGCTTTTAAAAACCCACTTGTCTAAAAAAGCCTTTCCTTAATGCTGTGGCTGTTTCTTTAATCACCTTATCTGTGTTGCATTATCTTTTAAATCTCTCTTGATTGACCTGTTTATAATATTGCTTTAGATTTTTAGACTTTCCTTTGTAAATCCTCTGTGTGCTGTGCTCTTTTAAATTGTGTTGATTCTTTTATTTTTGTTTTTATTTATTTATTTATTTATTTATTTATTTATTTATTTATTTTATTTTAATGGTTTGACTTTGTTAACCCTCTGTTACTGTGCTCTTTTAAATTGTGTGGTTTCTCTTTTACTCTCATTTCATTTTTACTGTAATTTGTTTTAATCTTGTAAAGCACTTTGTAGCTCTATAAATAAAGTTCATTATTATTATTATTATTATTATTATTATTATTATTATTATTATTATTATTATTATTATTTTAAGATAAAGACGTTTCAGCTTAGTTTATCCCTTTAGTTTGTTTATCTGCTGTGGGATAAACTAACAATATTTAAAATATTTAATATTTACACATATAAATACTGTATAAACAAAAAAATATATTATTTTTAATAATATTGAATCAAGCATATATTATCTAAGTATATTATATAAATATTAAATATTATTTTATGGTTATATAGTATACAACATATGATATTTCATATGTAATGTTTTATTTTAAATATCCCCCACTATTGCTGTTTTTTCTTTTTATTGTCTGTTTGTTGAGCACTTTGCAAGTTCTGTTTTGAAAAGTGCTACATATATAATGAAAATTTATATATTTTTTGTCCCTCAACAAACTCCATGACATATGGAATGGAGGATCTTTTATTTCTTTTTTTTTTTGTCACCTTGATTTGAGATCAGTCTTGGTATTCATTCAATCATAGCAACACACACACACACACACACACACACACAGACATGCACACACAGACTCACTGACTATGTTTTCTCTCATTCCTTCCTTGCAGTTGAGAATCTACGCACAGCCAAGTCAGATAGAAACTGCTGAGTATGCAGCCAACACCACCAAGGTCATCTTTGACTACTTTGAAGAATATTTCAACATGAACTACTCCATTTCAAAACTCGGTAATTTTAGAAATCCACTCTCATAATCATCTCCATAGCAACATTTAGCATCAGAGTGAGTCCTCTAAACACATAAAGCAGGGAAATAACTGGCTCACTACACCTCTATGAACAGTTGTGACTAGATATTATCGTGTGAAATGTCCAGTCTATTGAAAGAAGGACACTGGAGCTGAGTCATTGAGCTGAATCATTATCAGTCATTGCAGTAGCAAATAGTGATAGGATACACCAGGGGAAAATAGAATATAAAGATAAAAACAGAATGCAAACAAGAATATAGCAAATTGGGGTTATTTTAACATAATGCAACCAACAATTTCAACAGTAGAATATGTTAAGAATGTAAAAAGTATTATTAGTTGGGATGGGATGATATGCTTATCTCACGAAACAATGCGATACAATACACAATATGGGCCAATGGCATTGGTTTGCTAGAATGTAAGCAACATTTTTTGTACAAAGTACAATTTCAATGGAGAGCTTGTTGTTTTTTTTTTCGTATTGCGATATATTGAAATTCAATATATCGTCCCATCCCAACATAAGGCCATACATATGTACAGAAAGTACCCTGGCATGTAGCAAGGTTATTATCGTTAACGAAAACTAACTAAATAACAAAACTAGGTGTGAAAAAACATTTTTGTTAACTGAAATAAAAATAAGAACGAGGCTATACAAAAAAAACGATAACTAACTGAAACTGTATTGTGTGTTTACAAAACTAACTAAAATAAACTAAAATTATAGAGAAAATGTCTTTAGTTTTCGTCTTTGTCAATTTATTTCATACATAAGCCTAGTATTTTGAATTTATTTTGAAAGTATTTTTGAATCTCGCCCCTGACAAATCCCCCATATAACAAAAAAAGACTAAAACTAACACTAATAAAAACTAAACTAAAACTAAGCATTTTCAAAAAATAAAAACTTGAAAACAATTGAAAACAAAAAGTCAAAACTAAATAAAAATAAAAACTGATGAAAAATGCAAAACTATAATAACCTTGGCATGTAGGCCTGTGTTGTAAAAATCTATACACCTTGTCACTGTATTCATTAAAAGATGCAGGTAGCACATGGACAGCATGTTAGTGAGTGAATATTAGTGAGAGTTTCCCCTTAGCTGAGACATTTGACTATGACGCCATGGTAATATTCATTGATGAGTCAGTCACTATCTCTCTGTATGGAACAATAGTACTGCGATAATGCAATATGTGATAAGAGGTCACTTCTAACGGACTCCCTTTGTTCTTTTGATTCAGATAAGATAGCCATCCCTGACTTTGGTACAGGCGCCATGGAGAACTGGGGCCTCATCACCTACCGGGAGACCAACCTGTTGTACGATGCCAGCCAGTCGTCCTCCTACAACAAGCAGCGGGTGGCCAGCGTCATCGCCCACGAACTGGTGCACCAGGTACCAAGAAAACCAGGCCAGGGTTTGAATTACAAGAGGTAGAAGTAGGGTTCCACCTAGGGCTGGGCGATATGGACAAAATCATTTTGTTTTTATAAATAATCATCAGTAATGTGGAAATAATGACTAAGCGGGTAAAGGCAAATAATAGAACAGCTAGAACAGTCTGGTAAGTTCAGAAAATGACATCACTTTACTGTAATGCAGGCTTTAAAACCAGGAAAAGACACTTATGCCATATCACGATATTACGATATCCAAAATCTAAGACGATATCTAGTCTCATATCACGATATCGATATAATATCGATATATTGCCCAGCCCTAGTTCCACCAATATATTCCTGCCATAGTCCATGGGCCAGACCAGATTTCAGTACCACTCAAGAAAATTTTGAAAAGGTATATGTCCATAGATGATATTTTGGTATGATAACCATTGCTGAATGGCAGCTTTGTCACAGTAATCAGCTCATGAAGTTAACTACCCCCTACAAGAAATTGGATTGTAGGTGCTGATGCATATCCTATTTTAGACTCATTTTCAGGACCTTTAGTCATGTTTTATGAGAATATGCGTGATATCATTTTAAAGGGCAGCTTCTTAGCTTTCATTCAAGCCCAGTTGTGAGTCTGTCTGACAAATAAAGAGGTCACATGAGCTCTTCAAAATGTCAGTGACATTCATTTCCCCACAATTTTCACCTAAGCTATAGTCTTTATTTGAGCACTGTGACATCAAGGAACATCACAGACACAAACATCAAAAACTGGAATACTCGCAGGACTGTAAGGACTCAGAAAAGGTATAATCTACCCATACTCATCAGGGTACAGGGTACATATCAGGGTACAAAAGCCTCTGAAACAGCATTTAGACCATCATAGGACACTAAAACCTTTAGGTGGAACACTAAGACCTTAAGGTGGGTTAGCAGCAGGAAACATACACTCCTACTACTCCAGCTATTGGTCCATTTTGTTCCTGTGGATAAGTGGCCAAACGTAGACAATGTTACATCACTTCAAAATATTTCCAGCAGCTCCAGTGGAGTTTGATAGCAGAAAATGTTTCAGCGATCTAAAACCTCAGCGGTAAACGTCAGGTTTTGGCGTCAGTCCCTCAGAATCAAAGAGCGAGGGCTTCTTTCTAGAGCCGCCATTTCGCACCAAGAGACGTTCAACAATCATACAGGGAGAGATCCATCGTAGAAGAGGAGAGAGACCAGTTTCTCCACCAATGGTAGCTTCAGTAGAATAAAAATAATAAAATAAGTAGCCAATATTCATCAAGTCTCCTACCCAAAATCGTCCTTCACATTGCTTCAGCTGCACTTTGGACGCTTCATGGTTGGCCTATGCTATGCTACCGTAATGACGCTAATAAACGTGAATACATTGATTTTGAATGGTCTTAATTCCTGAGAAATCTAATGGGAATAGTTTACAACAGCGGTGCCTCCAGTACTCACTGTCCATACATTAACTCTGCTGATATTTTCCATTTTCAGTTGCCTACCTGTTTATACTTAATAATAAACTTCATTCTCATGATGACTTGCATTTATGTACAAATTTCATGAAGGCAGCTCTAGCGCAGTGTTATCTCAGTGACTATATTTAACCATGTAGGATGGAAAAGTCATATATCAAGTTGTTTCCAGCTGGCTCAGTGTTCTTTTGGCAATGACACTGTGCTATCTTTATTTCACACTTGATAGGTTTGTTATTAACCATGGAATTGGCCAGAGAAACACTGGAGTTCAACATTGTACATGTTGTAAATGCACTATGTGTTATCTTTCAAGCTTTTTATGACGAACGATGCAGGAACATCTCTCCGAGATATCAGATATTTTACTGTAAAGGGAGATAAGGGGTAGTGAGGCCGACAATTAAGTTTTATGAACTGTTCCAAGTTACGGGAGATCATATTGAATGGCATTTTATGTTCTCTTGGCTCTCACAATGGAGAGGAGACCATAAGTCATGACCAAACCAAAGCGTTATCAGGGTAACTCCGGAGTCATTCCTATGTTCCCAGGGTCCTATGTTCCCCAGTTCTAGGGTTAGGGTTAGAGACCTTCAAAATCAAATAAAATGATAACCATTGGTTTTGTTGTGTTTATATAGTTGTTTTGAAGCCTTGTTCCAATAAAAAACTGGATAATATCTATGAAATATTTTAACTTGAAACGGGTCAAATTTGACCAGAACACAATAGGAGGGTTAATGTGTGTTAACAGAATATTGAGGAACGTAGATATGCTCCCGGTAGCTCCTATCCTGCATATAAAAACATACAACACATACTACATGTTACTACACATGTGATAATTCATACTATCTATTTGTTTATTTATTAGTTGATTTGTTTGTTTTTTAATTTCTTTATTTGTGTCTACATATGTATCTAATGCCGCTTTCATGTCATATTGGATTTACTGAAAATACGAACTGCCGATTAGGAAAATTGTCAACTATGTCGCTAGATTTAGTTACTTTTCAGGTCCCTGGCAACATTATTTCTCAAAAGCAACTAGGACAAATTTTGGAAACTTTTTTGGACCATGGGAAAAATGTTAATGTGTTGACTCCAAAATGAACAAATCGGTGTGGCTGATGCCAATGCGCATACATTTGCACTATTTGCTTGTCTAATCCAAAGAGGTCACAGCACTTTCCAAATTGGCACATGACATAATCTGACGACTTGTAGCAACTTTTTGATCAGCCAATAGCTACTTTCCTTCAAAGAACGTTGACAACACTGGCAGTATCTCCCATTTGCTGTCACTAAATGTGGCTGCTGGACTTTGCTTATGGTTAATTTAAAATAACTTGTTAACGAAAATAATTGACCTTATGATTGCCAACTTGGATGTGGGCCAACAAGTTAAATCAGTGAATGCTTCCAAGTTGCAGCATTGAACCCCCTTTTAAGACATCTACACCTTAAAAGAACAGTAATCTCTGAATGTGTGTGCTAAAATATAAAATTCAGCTTACACACTTACACACTTACTGTACCCACACATAACATGCTCACTTTCCTCTGTTCGGATTCCAGCAACTCACACCAAATGTCTTTTCTCCAGTGGTTTGGGAACATAGTGACGATGGACTGGTGGGATGACCTCTGGCTGAACGAGGGCTTTGCCAGTTTCTTTGAGTACATCGGTGTGGAGAAAGCTGAACCTACCTGGGGAATGGTGAGTTCTTTAGTGTTCAAGTGTTTTTCCTGACGCTGTTCCAAAGGAGGTCTTTTACAGTTCATCTTAAAGCTGCACTACGCAATTATGGTTGTGGGATGGCCCCTAATGGTAGCGAGAGGTAGCCTAACCGTTTGAATTTTGAAGACTTCAACACCCAGAAATCCTGTAAAGTGACATCAGCAAACTAAAACTAAACTAAATCTTCTCATGCTGCATTCAAGTCAAAGTCAGAAATTCCCAGCTAGTAGGTCGTAATTGGTCTGTGTACCTTCAGGCAGTTCATTTTTTCGTTTGAAACCAAAAACGATAAAACGGAAATACCATTTTTTGAATTTGGTTTTCTCGTTTTTCGTTGTTTGATTCAACAACAAAAACACGAAAAAAAACGAAAAACGGCTCAGTTTTTCCGTTTTTGGTTTCAAACGAAAAAACGAACTGCCTGAACGTACACAGACCGTAATTACACCCTCAGTGTGTTCCAGCGGTCCAGCTCAGAGAAACCACGGTACAAACATGGATGCCCACTAGATTTTCTTTTCCCAGCATAAAAACATGTTCCCCATGCAACAACTAACAGTTAACAGCTAACAGTTAACAGCTAACAGCTAACAGTTAGGCTATGTCAATGATATTTGCCAATGTTAGCAGGTGGAGCAACTTTAGCTAAACATGATGGACTTGTTTGCGTTTTACCAGTGAGGAACACATGAAGAAATAGTTGAATATGAGCATCAGTCCAGACTGCAATTCGCCCTCACTTCATTTTGTTATGCTAGGCTTTTCAAGCTGTCAACATATGTCTCCTTTTACCCATAAAACCTTGCATTTTGGGGTTGTTTCCTGTAGTTAATGTGGACTGACTCAATGCACCGCACTAAAATTCTCTTAGAGCAGTGGTTCTCAACGTGGGGTCCCGTGACCACCAGTGGTCCTTGAGGGGGTTCCAGGGGGTCCCCAGCAAATTGATGAATTGTTAAACTTCACCATCATTTCATTTACAAGAAGTTAACACAATTAGAGAATGTAGAAGAATGGCTGTTTTGATCATAGTTTCACTGTTATCTCTCTACCTACAATATAGATAGTCATGGAATTCTGGACAAAATCATATCTAACAGGTCCGAGAGATAAAATCTCAACAAATGGGGGTCTGTGGCCTTAATTTGTACTAAACTAGGGGTCCTTGATATGAAAAAGGTTGAGAATCACTGTGTTAGAGGACTAACACTTGCATTTTCAGATGTCTTGGTGTCGTTATTTGGTGCCACCAGAGTTCAAATAGTATTGTTCTCACTTGGACAAACCAACCCAACTAATGGAGGAAACCCTCCAGATGATAGAACTACAGTACAGACACACATGACACAGGGACAACAGGATGGTGTTGCATTGGGAGGACTGGATGATGTCCATCCACAATGATAACATGCTTAACGCACTTTACCCATTGAATGTGTTGCGGTGAAGCTGGTTTTGCACTTGAACATTTTATTCCCTTCCTATGGTCTACAGCGCGACATCATGATCATCAGCGACGTGCTTCCTGTCATGGTGGACGACGCCCTTCTCTCCTCCCATCCAATCATAGTGAATGTGTCGACCCCTTCTGAGATTACCTCTGTGTTTGATGCCATCTCATACAGCAAGGTATGACTGCAACAATGCCTTCTATTTCATCCTAGCTGACATATGAGAGTTACACTCCAAAATGAGATTTTTTTTAAAAAAACAATGTGGTACCTACTCTTTTACTCCAAAATTGCTGCCATGAAAGTAAAGCTCAGTATGGATTATTATTACTGAAGCTATCATAAATTATCCAGTTTGAACTTTTGGGTAACAAGTGGTGCTCATAACATTAACATTATGAGTGCATGATAATTATTATAATTACAGCATGATATAATAAACACAATGTGCATAAAATATTTTATGGGGCAACTGTATAATTAATGACATGATGTTAAATGTGGTTTTGTTTGATGATTATCTTGTAAGAAAAGTACAGCTATGCTTCTAATAGGTGTATAATCTGCTTGCAATGCACTTAAAAAAATATGTTCTCTAAAATTATATGTAATGTTTTGAAATTCAGCTTGTCATAAAGTTTATGACCATGGTTCTGGATAGCCTCCAATAAAACAAATGCAGCATACTGTAACTTTTATTGCTAGGGTCATTAAATCTTTGCTTCCCCTGGGAACAATGGCATTTGTCAATTACAGTAAAAAAAAAGAACCAAAACTGTATGCAAGGTTTATTCATGATACCAACAAATATGACATATGTATTCAATACAGTACAATACAACACACTTGGTAATATAACTTCTTCTTCTTTAGGGGGCCTCCATTCTCAGGATGCTAGAGGACTGGATGGGTAGAGACAAATTCAGAGATGGCTGTCGAGTAAGTCAACGACTATCCCTTCTAATCAAAGATAATACACCATCTTAACACTGAAGCCCTCAGCTTGCCCTTTGATATATCCTATATACTGTGTAGAGGAGTACCGACACACACATACAGAGAGAGTTAAAGTTTTATCCTCGCTACAGATGATTTTGTTTCGCATGTTGTGCTATGATTTCTGTCTTGGCTGCTACAACACTTATTGTTGCAGCACCATTAAAGGAAAAATCCACCCTAAAACACTCTTAACACTGTTAAAAAAAAAAACAGCTATTGGTAATGTACCTTGCATTCCTGGGTCCATTTTGTTGTCTGGTGATGTATTTTTCTTCTTCCTGGGGATAACTGGACAAACTCAAAATTTTCAGGGATCTAAAACATCAATGGTAATCACAAGGTTTTGGTGTCAGTCCCTCGGAATCAAAGAGCGAGGGCTTCTTTCTATATTCAACAGTCATACAGCGAGAAATCCATCCTAGAAGAGGCAGAGAGACTACTTTCTCCACTGACAGCTGCCTCAATAGACCAGAATGCAATGCAGCCACAAGCCTCTCCTTGCTCAGTCTCCGCTCAACACTTACTATATCGCTATTGCTCTCTCCACCAACAGATAGCTGAATGTTCACACTTTCAAACTATTTATATATGCCCATACACCCACATGAAAGCAACAAGTTCACACCCCTTCTCTGGGGGTTGTCAAAAGGCATTCTAGGAAATGTAGGAAATCACAAACTACAGTAGAAGTAGACAAGGAAGGTTGAGGGAAAGTGGGTACGCCACACAAGTCCTAAGGGGTGAAGGGATTCTTGAGGGGGATTTTTTCCTTTCTGATCAGTGAAACTGTGAAGGTTCCAGCAGCCGAATAATGGAGACCTGCATTTATTTTCTTTCTCTCACCAGAAATACTTGAAAGACTTCCACTTTCAGAACGCCAAAACAGCCAACTTCTGGGCATCTCTCGCAAATGTATGTTTGAACTTCATCTTTTTTGTCACCTCTCAATGTCATTTTTGCTGTAAATAACCACGTATCACCCTGAACCTTTGTCTATGAAGTTCTCTGAACATACTCTCCATTCTCTTGCCCAGGTGAGTGGGTTGCCAGTTGCAGAGGTAATGGACACATGGACCAAACAGATGGGTTATCCTGTACTGAACCTGTCTGTTTCAGAGACTGGTGCCAAACTGAAGCAAGAACGCTTCCTGCTGGATCCCAATGCTGATGCCAGCCAGCCTCCTACACCTCTTAGGTCAGAGATACTCAAAGTCCATGTTCATTGGTTGAATTCCCACACCTGTGTAATGATGGGCCAAGTGGATAAAGATGGCGTCCTCCTGGCTTGACATCATTACCCATCCAACAATGCAAAATATTCAAAGGTTGCCATCTACTCCTCTGTTTACTCAGGTCAGACTTGGTGTATGTTATACTGTATGGTGTCAATACAGGAGGATGCTATCTTTTACCTAATAGGAGATGTGAATGTATTTGAGTAGGACTTGTATGCCAGTGTGTTACAACAATAAATGTGTTATTGTAACAGCTACAAATGGACGATCCCTGTGAAGTGGCACTCTGTGATGAGCAACAAGAATATGTCGGTTATGTTCGACAAGAGCAACACAGGTAGTACGCTGAACTTAAAAATGATGTAATAATCTTCAAAGTATTGAAATTAACGTCAACATATCTGACATTGTGGCGTCAAGTCTGGCTACTGACCTATATTGCATGTCATGCATTTTCTCTTTCTAATCTTTGCCTAGCACGTTACACAGAACTGTCAAGTAAAAAAGTACTTTTTAAATTACAAAAAAAAAATGTTAAGGAGAGGCACCACAGGTGAATTGGGAAAAAATGCCCTTACCTGTCAGTATGAATTTTTATATGTTGAATATTATATTATGACTTTCATTTTATTATTTTATTACGTTGTTATTATTATTTTTATTTATAGATTTATTTATTTAGTTGTTACATTTTGTTTTAAAAATTTCAATTATTATTATTTTTTAATTTGTTTTAATTTCATTTTATTTTGTTAATGGTTAATGTCAGAGTGAAGTTTTATGCATAGCTAATTACTTTGTTGTTTGTTCAGAGCTTGTTGTCCCGGACTACTCCCTTCCAATGGATGGACTGCTGAAGATTAACAATGATCACATTGGATTCTACAGAGTCAACCATGATAACCTCATGTGGAGCACAATTAGCCAGCAGCTTCAAGACAACCACTTGGTAAGCAATCCTGATGGTAGTAGATCTAATAGACCACCTACAATCCAAATTGCAATGTTATCATAAAATACTGAGATTACTATGAATATTTGTGGGATATTGTTTCCATTTTTCACATGTCTGGTTAAAGCAATATAGTGAGTTTTTGTTAGAATGCCCCCTTAGTCAATTTAGCTGTTACATAGTGTATGCTAAAGTGTTAGCATGGAGTCTACTATCACTCGACATAACGCATGCTAAAGTGTTAGCATGGAGCCTACTATCACTCGACATAACGTATGCTAAAGTGTTAGCATGGAGCACCGGAGCCAACAATCTATTGGAGATGATTTTGCTGTCTTTATCACTTAAAGGTCCCATATCATGTAAAACAGGATTCCCCTTGCCTCTTTGATTCTAAAGGAGTTGGATGTGCAATCTAAACATGGTGAAAGTATCAAATCGCTAACTAAATCGACACAATCCATATTAGAAAAGTGAGCCTCTAAACGAGCCGTTTGGACTTCCGTAACTTTGTGGCGTCACAAAGGTTCGCTCATTATCATTTTTGTAAGAAATAATAGACTAACAAAGTGTTTTTTTCATAGCGGTTGAGCAGTTGTCATTGTTTATTACCGGAGAGATTTCCCTACCTGTAGCTGCCGGGCTGCGGCGTCTCACTCTTGAAACAGTTAACCAATCAGAACAGAGGGGTCATTAATATTAATGAGCCTTAAAGACACAGGGACAGAAACAGCCTGTTCTTGGTAAGGCTCAGAGAGATGCTGGAAAATGAACATGTAGAAATGCAATGAGAGTGTTTTTCGTACATGACACCACACACACAGCTTTGAATGGACCTCAAGACATAAAATAAAACACAGGAGTGTACAATATGGGACCTTTAATGGGAAAGCTGACCCATGGGACAATCTCTTAAAAACTCAATGTATTCCTTTAACATGTTCTAGTATTGAAATTGTTGGTTGCGTTTGACTATAAAACCGCCATTTCTTCTATTATTATTCATTTGACTCTTTTCACTTGCTTAACAGGAGCTTGATGCAGCTGATCGCACCAGTTACATTGATGATGTTTTTGCTCTTGGGAGGTAAGCTCTTACCCAAAAATACACAGTAGAAAAATACATGTCCCTTATCATATAACTTTAAATTGATGGCACATTACTGTTTCATTTCACTCATCAGGGCGGATGTTGTAGATTATGGTAATGCCTTCAACCTGACCAAGTACCTGACAAATGAGACTGACTACATAGTTTGGGACCGCGTGTCCTCTTCTATCGCCTATGTTCGGACTATGTTATCAGACAACGACGCACTCTACCCTAAGTTTCAGGTGAGGGAGCTGCTAAGCCTTCCACATGTTCATCTGTCGAATTTAAAACAAAGGAAAACCCATTCACTTTGAAGCTTTTGTGTCATCTCTTCATCTGAATTGTTACAATCCACGTCTTACAATCCAAACTTAGCTTATTAATGGAATTTTATACCTTCTTTTTAAAGATTGAAACATCAGTATACTGTTGTCATCTAAAGGTGCTGTGTGTAGAATTTTAACATCAATAAATTATTACCACATTCATTTTGAGACATTAAACAAACAAGACCATCACCAAGAAGATATGCAACCTCTACCAGCCTCTACAGGTATTTCTGCAAGAAATACCTAACTTTATTCCAGTTCCACTATTCTAAACTGGATACTTTCATCTTGACGTTCGCTTATCAGCCCTTTTAATTGTGATAATTTGGTATAATTACCATAAACAAATGAGACCATGGTAGAGAGCATTGGTAGGCTCTATCTCACGTATTGTTAGTGCTAGTGTCTCTCAAAATGAATACCACATTTTCCATAAAACCTATGGGCTCCTGTCACTTTTGTATTTTTTCCTAGCAACTATTTCGTGAGCATGTTCGAGCAATCTCTACGCAACTTGGATGGAAAGATGAAGGAACACAGACAGAGAGGTAGGGGCAGTATAACAAATGCATGGCGACTTAAGAGCTTTGTCTGTCTCCTTCATTTCTGTTATAATCTATGAAGATTCTGGTTCTGAACTGGATATTGGTAACATTAATAACTTTTTCTCATTCATTTAAACCAGAAAATTGTTTTGTTTTCTATTAACCCAACACATTGATGGTAACACTGAACCATGCATTCCGTAGATGTATAATAGACAGGACTTGTTTTCAACTTGTACATAATCAGTTCATGGAAGACACTTCTATTTCTTTGATTCTATCGTGTAATGTTGGATTTGTCTGACAGGTTACTTAGAGAGACCGTCCTTGGTATCGCTTGTCAGATGGGAGACCAGGGCGCCCTGGATGAGGCATCTCACATATTTAACCAGTGGATTGATGGAAGCCTCAGGTATCACCACAACAGTACATTACTGTACATCCAAAGTCCAATGCCGTTTCAAACAAATCACATCAGTGGATTCATTGCAGTAAATTGAGGGATGTCCTTTGGAAAAGACTTTACATGCTGGATACAACTATAATGTTTTATAATATGTATAATGTAAGTGCACTTACTATTAGAAGCTCTTATAACAGACATAATGTTAAGTCTCTTCATGTCAGTTGGAAGCTCCCCTATCATAGTTGTATTTTTTACCATTTTTTATGTATTTTTAATTATTTTACAATATATAATGCATAGTATCTATCTATCTATCTATCTATCTATCTATCTATCCAGCTATCTATTGTATAATATATAATATATATTGGTAATTCTAATCATACCTAACACATTGAGATATTTCCAGCGCAGCTACAATGGAGTTTGATAGCAGAAACATCAACGGTAAATGCAAAGGTTTTGGTGTCAGTCCCACAGAATCAAAGAGCAAGCGCTTCTCTATAAATATAATATCTTAACATGACATCACATTGTCTATGTTTGGCCAGTTATCCACAGGAATACGAAAAATACACCACCAAACAACAAAATGGACCCAGAAACTCGCCAATATCTGTTTTTAACAGTGTTTTAGGGTGGATTTTTCCTTTAGCTGGCGCATGGCCTATTGACCTTATTCACATGGCAGCCATTTTGAAAACTGGGTGGGAAACTCTATCTGGAAGAGCGAGTAGGCCTACAACCCAACTATGTGCTACTATTGTATACCAACACAAACATTTATCATTTCACAGATTCTCCACTGAAAAACATATTAGAAACAAATGGATCTCAAGAATCCAGAGGGACATTCACATTTTAATATATTTGCCGCATTATCGCTAGTTACCAGAGTCTAGCGTAGCTAGCTAGTCGCTTGCTAACTACTAAGCTAACTAACTTCCCTGCTAAGTTTAAGCAGTTGTTATAGTCATTATTCCTGATATTTCTAGCTAATTTGATAACTGTTTGGTCTAACTTAAGTCCTCATTTACGTGCTGAAGGTACACTTGTTTTGTGCCAAACTTCTGAATAGAGTTTCCCACCCTGAGAGTTCAAAATGGCCACAATGTGAAGTCATTAGCTGGGGTACTCGTGCATATAAACATAGCCAGTGATCTGATATTAAACTCTGATGATCTTTTGGCCTCCAGCAATGTGGCAGTGAACCTGAGACTGCTGGTCTATCGATACGGGATGAAGAACTCAGGCACTGAAGAAAAGTGGAATATAATGTTCCAGAGGTACAAAGATGCTACTTTGGCCCAAGAGAAGGACAAGCTGCTGTATGGACTGGCATCTGTGGAGAATATCAACCTTCTATACAAGTAAACAAAATGACTACTGTCTTTTCAGAATGGTTACTCTACGAACCAGCAATCCCTTAAAATAACCATTTCATTAATTTAATGAATTCCCCCTTAATTCATGCAAAATCCACTTTAAAATTAAGTAAGGGCATTATTAATGGACAAGATCCCATCGAAACCTCCTTAAACACCCCTTAATCTTGACTCCTTTATAATTTAATGAAAAATTCAGGGAGACAGGAACTTTCCAATAATATTTATGTAATGGAGAAATTAAGGACATTTCAGGGATAACATTAAGGGATTTGATTTTGTAGTTTTGATGCAGACACAAGGCATTTTTGCTTCTTATAAAGGCCTATCTGTAATACTGTAATTTTTTTTTTTTAACAAATCCCACTAACTCATCTAATTGTATATTGTTTATTTTCCATTTTTGCCCACGAAGAGATTACATATTTGGGTAGTTTTAAATAGTTGTTTTTTTTATAGAGCACATTTCATACAATGCAACTCAAAGTGCTTTACAGACATGATTAAAACAACAAAGAACAAACAAAAGTGACACAAAACCAGCCAAAACTATAACAGAAAGAACAAGTATAAAGCAGTAAGAAGGTGAGTTTTTAATTTTCTCTTAAGGCTGTATGAGGCATCTTCTCACTTCGGCGGCCCCAAGTGGCAGTGAGAGATAACTTTGAATTTTTGAGAGTGTGAAGGACTTCATTACCCAGAAATCCTGTAAGGTGACATCGGTCAAATCAGTGTCTTCTTCTTAGTGTGAGGTGGGGTGGAGGAGGTGAAGAGGTTCAGCCATCGTTTGGGTCGAGCTTTCTCTGGACAGAACACTCACTTTTTTTGGATTTCACTCTTAAGTTTCAATTTGTCGTTGTGTGGAGAAGATTTCCCACCAGTGACCATAGGAATACCAGAACTGAATTTGGGCAAAATCTATGGTGTTTTAATTGGTAGAGATTGGATGCTCTTCTGTGTTACAGCCCCACTTTTTGATTTGGACTGATAAAATGGCTGGATTTTTTTTTTTTTTACATAATATCAGTGTTTCTGAAATGGATGAAAGTGGATATGTTAAGAAAATAAAATTTGTGCTCTCCCAAAGGCTATTGGAGGCATCTAAAGACGAGAATGTGGTGAGGAGTCAGGATCTGTTCACCGTGGTGCGATACGTCTCCTTGAACCCACTAGGGAAGAGCATGGCCTGGGACTGGACCACCCTCAACTGGGATTACCTGGTTGACAGGTCAGTACAGCAAGAATAGGACTCAAGTGGATCCGACTGGCTCAGGTCCAGTCAAGCTGAATTTCTCACCAATTTACTTGGGCTTGGAACAGACTTTGTTTCAAAAAACACTATTGAAAAATATTTGTCATTAGAAGACAACTTTTGAGTTTTTAGCAATATTCAGGTTTGGGCTGTTATCACACATGGAATAATACATAGGCATACTTTATTATATATATTCCTGTTCCATTGTTCCTGTATTTATAGACATCAGAGGTGTGACCAAGTCAACTTTGCTCGAGTCCCAAGTCAGTCTCAAGTCTTGAGGCACGAGTCTCAAATCAAGTCCCAAGTCTAAATGTAGAACGGCAAGTCAAGTCCAAGTCATTAATGCCAAGTCTCAAGTCTAGATGTAGAACAGCAAGTCAAGTCAGAACAAATCAACAGTCCAGAATCAATTTAATATCTTAAAGGAAACTAAATATCTTGGACTTTTCAATGCAATATGGTTTTAATAGGATAAAAACAGAATTTAAATTCAGTCGTCTGCTGGAACAAATCTCATCACTTTCAAGTCATTTACACAAACACAAGATCAAGACTTTAGAAACCTTTTCAGTCAAGTCAAGCAATTCAAATTGTTGACTCCCACTCTGATAGACATAAATGGTAATTTGTAATCATAAACTGAGGATTGTACCTGCAAAATGTGGGTTAGAATCCCATTTGTAGATTTACACAACTGAGTTTGGGTTTTCATATCAAAAACAAAGAGCCACAAAGACATCACAAAAGCCACAGTGTATTGTATTGCAAAGACATGCTGCCAAATGGTAAACAATGTGTGTGGTTTGAAAAGAAGACCAAGGTTTGTAATGTTTCTATAATGAAAAATACATTAAACTTCAGTTAACCTTCTGGTAGCTTCAGCTTTCAATCGGACCAAAAAGTAGCCTTTAAAAAACATCATGATGATGGTGATAATGATCATGATGATAATGATTATTATTATTATCATTTTATTGCTGTTGTTTTATTGACCATGGCTGTTGATTTTCCATTACATAACAGATACACCATCACTGACAGAAACCTGGGCCGCCTGCTGAATCGCATCACAACCAGCTACACCACAGAACTACAACTGTGGAAGGTTAGGACCGGTCTTTATTTCAATTCAGCCTGTTGATTTTAACATGTTTTTGAGCAATTTTCTACCATTGCTTTGTTATTTTGCTTGCCCCCGCTAGTTGTGAGTAATTTTGTCTCTACTGCTACAGTAGTAGCCATCAAAAAAGTCTCCCATCCTGCATCTGTCCTGCAACTATCCTCCACCACTACTGCAACAGCGTATTGTTTATCAAATATTGTAGATGACACTGAATAGACATATTCGGACACACAACTCTAACGTGTTTCAACCCTATGATGCATTGTGTTCAGGAATCTCGTGACATATTTCAACATGCTGCTGTATGGGCGCTTGTCTTTTAGATGGAACATTTCTTCAGTTTAACACCTGATGCCGGTGCTGGGGAGATGCCCAGGAAGCAGGCGCTGGAGACGGTGAGGAACAACATTGAATGGGTCCGGAGGAATGAGGAGGAGATCAGAACATGGCTGGAAACCAACGTTGCCTAAGATACATATGTCCCATTTGCATACCTACAGGTTACAGCGAACTATCCCCTTTTGTTTTTTATGGACTGGTCCCATTTTCTCTATTTCTGAGGGCGCACTCGTTTAAGGGCTCCTGGTCGGGTGGTGATGAACTTGCTGGGTGGAATTTGCGTTTGTTTCAATGAGGGCCATTAACAGTGGAAACCAGCCAACAACCAAACAAATGGCCACAATCTAACCAGTAATCACTCTGCAATTCAATGGCCAATGTATCAAAAGAAACACTCGAAGTCCATGTACTTTTCCTGATCGCTGATTTTTTTCTTAATGGTTCAAAAAAGACATGTAGATATTAGATTATTCACCCTATTATTAGATTATTCGCCCTTTTCCCCCCCTCTGTGTCCACACCCCCTTACTTTTCAGTTCTACGAACAGTTAATTTCTGTTCAAGACCTTTTTACTCTTGTATTTTTATCTGATGGTGGTCTGCTTGGACAGAAACCTCATGCTTTTAATAGGATGAACAATTAAAGCTTGGACAAATTTTTCGCTGATAGTGATACTTTTGATACATTGTGGGCAGCGCTGGAGTTCCCAACTTTGGTCTCATGTGGCAACAAAGCTTTGATTAGGATAACATCCCATGGAGAAATATAATTTGTAACGTATAGATGTATTTCATTTTGCTATCAAAGAATAACTGTTGTAGCTTGATGTTAGTTTACTGTATCATTATCCGAATTCGATAGGCTACAGTAACCATGTAGTAAAATGTAATATTTCAGCTCCAATTAAATTATTTCCCTCGCAAAAATAGTACACAAGAACTTACCATTAGCACCAACAATGGAGGCCATTGTTCTATTCCTGTACTCTTTTAAGTAGCAATTATCCAGCAAGGGAAAATCCTGGATCACGGTGATCAACTTATCATGATCCATTTTTTTGTCATGAGGCAGACCATTTATGTACGGAATTGTCGTCACATCAGTAGGAAAAACAGGAAGGTACTGCCAAAAGTTCCGGTTTGGTCAACTTTTCTTGGCCGGCAAGCTAGTTGACGGCTGGAATGTCGGCGAGTCTGTGAAGTTGATCGGCTCAATAGTGGCAGAATGGACTTCTTGTGACTTGTTGATCGAGTTGACGTTGCTCTGAACACACTGTCAGGAAGCACTTCTCCCTCTGGTTGCTTGAGCACAATATTTTCCACTGTGTACAGCTAACTATGTATCATTAGCCGCTTTTCCACCGCATGGTACCGGCTCAACTCGACTCAACTCGCCTTTTTTGGTTTTCCATTGGGCAAGTACCAGGTACCAGGTACCATATTACCTGGTACCTGGTGCTTTTTTTCGTAGCACCTCCGTCGAACTTCCAAGCGAGCTGAGGCGATACCAAAAGGTGCACTGCAGACTACTGATTGGTCAGAGAGAATCGTCATCATTGCGCGACATGGGACATATATGCTAACATTAGCTGCCAGGTTAGCTTACCCTCTTGTGTCGCCTTTGATCAACCAGAGAGCAGTCTTTTGTCTTGTCCTATTCTCTCCATGTGTATTTATGTCACTGACATCTTCTATGGGCAAATCAGTTGCAACCACTGAATCTTAATTCAAAACATCATGTAGAGGGAAAAACTTTCAAACTCCTTGGTAATTTGTGACTAGATATCTTGAGCTTGAGTTTCCTTATACCTTATCTGACAATGCCTTTAGGATTTTTTATTACTGCCTTTTTTTTTGCAAATTTTTAACTCATGGAAGTATGAATACTTTTGTCCTCAACAAAAGTCACAAACGCAAATATTGTACAGTACACTGCACTTTTGAATTCACGTATAATTACTTAAAATCTCAGGTGTTGCAATTTGCATGAGCACAGAAATTATATGTCCATTTGTATTTGCAATTTACATGAGCACAGAAATCATATGTCCATTTGTATTTGTAAATTATGTCTCAATGAAATGCAAATGTTGAAGTACAAACTTTGTAGAAAGATTAAGATTTTAATAAATACATTTTTACTACAATTACTACATGTCCATCTTTATCTTAAGCTTGTCTTTTCGTGTTATTTGTTCGGTAAAATGCTCATTGCATGAATCAGGGTGGAAACTGAACTTGAATGTCACCAAATGAAATCCTGCTTGTATCATTAGCAGACAGCATGTGAGGGGGAACAGTTCTGGGGTTTCTGTTCTTGTTTTGGCCTTATCTGAGTGCAAGTTGATACTATAGCATGCAGAAAGCCGAAAATGTCTCTGTCAAGGATTTGAAGAATGCAATTGATACGCAGAAAGATTTTCATTGTTATGTTTGTTATTAGTCAACCGCCGAGTACCTGGGAGAAAAACAATGGCTATAATGCCACAAAAAGTGGAATTTACACAGTAAAAACCACTCAGCATATAAAAAGTCACTCAAAAGAAAAATATCTAAGATGGATAGAATAATATTGATAATAGCAACTAAAGTGTACATCTAATAGAATTGAAATGCATGAGATCCTTATGGAAATCCAGCCATTCATGCTCTGCCCCTGTAGTAATTTATTATATGGCTTCTAGGGTTTTAATACCAGGGGATATTACAGTAATATAGTGTGATGTGTAATACTGAAGCAGTTTCAGGTCACTGGGTCAGAGGGAGTTGAGAGGTCGTCATGGGAACTTGGTTATTGATGGTAATTCGCTGCCTGGTTTGACACCGGATCATTCCTGTGATGGCTCTTCTGAACCTGAAGAAAAAGTTCAGAAGTCCTTGAGTGCAACATCCAACCACTAGCTAGTACTATTATCAGTTGATTACAGAATCAGCATCAAAAACTTTCAGTCCAGAGTAACTATGTACACACTAACCAGTATCATTATGATAAAGAGAAAAGACATACTTTTTGTTGGCAATGACATAAATACAGGGGTTGTAAAAGGTGGAGGACTTGGCAAAGAGTGGAGCGATGATGGCCATAGGGGCGGGTATCTTCTTGGGGTCGCCAAACGATGCCCAGAGACACACCATGGAGTATGGAGACCAGGCCACCAGGAACATGACGATCATCACTATGGACATCTGCCGGCCACATACACAGAGCATAACAGCTTTAGAATATTGTCGAAAAAATATAAGATTGGAGTTTCAGTTCTACAAACATTTCTCAGAGGCAGAGCTGCTCTGGAGGCAATTGTTGAATGAAATCTAAATGGGCGGAGCAAAAGAACCACAGTTTTCGGGGCGCAAGTTAGCTAACCGGCAGATTTGAATGGCAAAGAAGGAACTCTGGTCAAAATATAAATATAAATAAAAATATAAAGAGCAATGCCTTATTCTTTTTCATTCATTCATCACCATGGCATTTATGATCTTGGAAGGTCAGCAGCTAGCTAACTAGCTTACCTAGATAGCTATAGGGTATGGCTAGTTTGAAGTTGGAAGGTCAGCTAGGCAAACTAGCTAACCTAGATAACTCAGTATGTACAGTTAATAGCAGAGCCCTAGGCTTCATAATATTAGCTTCCTCCTCTCTTACCCCTTGCCCTTCTCTCCGGGCTTCAGTCTAATGTTACTTGGCCAGAAAAACTGTGGTTATTTGGCTCAGGCCATTGAGGTTTAACTCAACCAATCAGATTATATCTGCCTCCAGAGCAGCTCTGCATCCGAGAAATGTTTGTAGAAGTAAAACTAGAAGAAAAAATATGGCAGAACTTCTCAAGTACAACAGTTTCAGCGCTCCTTTTTTCTACCAGATTGCCATATAGGCTACATGGTGTGGTTAGGAATTTGTTACTGACACATACATTCATGTAATTCTAATGTATGCATGTAAACTGAACAGTGATGCGTAATAAATCACTAAAAGGGTCAGAGCCACGCATGGGACGGTATCTGTAGCTACCAGGCCACCCTATTGTGCCTTTGCTTGCTGCCCCAAGATTGATGCTCATATTTTACAAAAGCATTTCCAATGGATCCAAAACTCACGAAACATGCTAGAACATATTAGCTCCCAATCACAATGTGAAACCATACAATGGCAAAATTGCAAATGAGGTAGTTCTAGGGTAGTGGCAGTATCCTCATTAATAAGGAAGGATAAGGAAGAAGGAAGTTGAATGGGCCTGGAAATGGCTGTCTCTGGTTTTGCTTGCTTTTCACCTTGGTAACGTCTATCTGGTCTGACCAGTCCAAGTTGATGTTATCCAGGCAGGTGCTGGATTTGTATCTCTTCATGGTGACGGACACATTGTAGTAGCAGTACAGCATGACGGAAAGAGGCACCACAAAGTTTACAGCAATCACTGCCATGGTGTAAGAAATGAAGGAGCTGCGAAGGGAAAGCAGAATATTAGCTATGGTGTCTATTCACAGAACGGTACATTGACTTCTGTTCTTAATAGTGAACTACATGTAATTAAACTAGTAGTTTAACTACATTTTGCAGTAGCTTGCCGGTAGTGAACTACATGAACTACATTCATATTTGCATAGTGATTCAAGTAGTTAAATTACTTTTTTGCCATTTTTTGTGTGGTTAACTACTGAAACTACAAACTACAAACAATTTTGGGCCATAAAAGAAATGGAATGATTTTTTATTTTTATTTTACCATTACTGTAATTGAACCCCCTTTGACCAGCCCCGTCCCCTTTTAGAATTTATATTGCGGGAGCGAATGGGGAGTAAGCATTCCATTGTACTTGTTACACATGGCAATAAATGATTATTGCTATTTATTAACAAATGTTCAGAGAAGTTGTTGCATGCTATTTTACAAGTTACCTGGCTAACTGAGTAATCCTGCTTGCTGCAATACCCCCACCTGGACTACCCCCCCGATGGACATTGTATACAAAACCAAAGCTGACATTCCTTGCACTTTCCCCATGAATAGTGGGGTATTTTATTTTTGGTTTATGTATGACCTGTGAACAAGTGGGCACTTTTTGCAATAAATTCAATTGAGTGGCATTTTTTGCTGGCATGTGACTTTTTTGTATTATGTTTTGTTATAATTTCGTATCACATGTACATTGTCAATTTGATCATTATTTTTACAAAGTAGTTTGAACTACTTTTTCTAAGTAGCTTTAGTTAACCAAACTAGATTTCTCCCTATGGTAGCTTTGCTACTTTCAGTGTGAAGTAATTGGTAATTTGCAAAGCTATGCTTTCAAAGTAGCTTCCCCAACACTGATTATTAGTATTAGTTTTAGCATTACCATTAGCATTAGCATTAGCATTAGTAAGCACTTTTCTTAGCAATTTTCTGAGTAACTGGGAAACATAGTAGTAGCAGTAGTAATAGTAGTAGTAGTAGTCGTAACTGTAGTAATAGTAGTAGCAGTAATAGTAGTACAACAGTAGTAATATTAGTATTAGTAGTTAATTACTATTACTGCTACTTCTAGCAATAGAAGTACTTCTAGCAATAGAAGTAGCAGTAGTAGCAATTGTAATAGTTGTAGTAGTAGTTGTTTTGTGCGTGTTAGTGAACTCTCAGTAATTCTTGAAACAAAGTGACAGCTACTGTCCAACATATGGTGACTGGGGATAAATGTACAAATGCATTGGGGAAACTCAACCAAACTATGAACATATACAGAACATATGAACTCTATCATGCCTTCTACTGCTCATGAAAGTGAGGATGATAACTCACGCATCATTTTGTCTCCAGTTGATGGTGCAGGTAGCTCCAGTTGGGTCGGGGGCATAGCCAGACCAGCCTACTATAGGCATGGAGGACCAAAACACAGCGTTGAGCCATGCTGCCACAATAAGAAGGGTGTATGATCGGACGGTCATCTTCTGCCCTATGGAGAAAAATTACATGAACATGGACAATGAGTCAAGAGACATGACGAACTGTAAAACTACAGGCCCAGTTTGGAATTACTGGCTTTGTTAAAGTTTATTTCATTGGGTTGAAGACATGTTTTCACTCTCCAATTTATTAAATGAAGCTGTAAATGGTTTGTTTAAATTTGTGCTATTGGAGAAACACTTGAGAAAAAAGTGCCTTTGTTATCACTTACAGTTGCAAGAAATTATTTTCCTGAAGCAACCCCAAACCCTTCAAGAGTCTTTGTATAAACCCAGAACAGACATACCTCAAAATAGACTTGATCTTTAAAATAAAAATATGACCTTTTCAAATCTTTGTTGGGTTGGTTCAACATGCATGTACGGACAGTACCAGAGAAGTAAAAAGATACCTATGTCAGGTCTGCAGATGGTAAGGTAGCGGTCGATGGCCACCACAGTCAGAAGGCCGATACTGGCCATGCCAAAGAAAATGTTGAGTGCTGCATAGATCTGGAGGCAAAAACACAAAAAAACAAGTTCATAATCATGATAATGGGCCTAATGACAAAGTGAACAGTGTTGTAGAGAAATTGTTTTTAAATGTGCTATGTGCAGCATTTCAACATCAATAAATTAACATGAATTTTGTCACATATGAATTAGTATAACAAATGAGATTTTCACATTGTGAGCCATAAACAATGTAATGTGGTCTTCATTTTGAGAAGCAATAGCACTAACAATACCAGTGGTGTGAGATGGAGGGTTAGGGTTAAACTTTTTGATTGTACAAAACATTTATAGTTGTAGCAATAGCTCTTTATTGCACTCACATTGCGCTTTAACATGAAACTTTGCTCAGTCGCTTGGGTCTGGGTTTCCCAGTTCAATTCCTCAACCCAGATTAGTATCACATGCCTCAATATTGCTGTGAAATGACACAGGGCCTTGTAAAAAGCCCATAATCTGCTTTTTTATTGCTTATGTTATTTTGGGTTTGTTCATCATGTGATAGCGACAACATGTGATAGTGACAACATTTTTTGGAGTTTTAGCAACATTGATAGACATGTAGAGATGAAGACTTCTGACTAATGGAGAAATGCCTTGTGTTCATACCTTTTGCATGAATATTTGGATTATATGAATGAATGGATAGTGGATAATGTAAGAATTCTTCTCAACACACCCTAGCAAGAATTTGACAGAGAGTGATGTGCAGTAAGCAGCCAAGTCCAACACATGACGTGCAGTTTCAACATCAACCAGACGAGCACAACATTTTCACAGTATATTACAGCTTTGGAAACTGTTTTGGAACTGATATCATAAATCATTTTAGGTCGAATGCAGGTAGCAGACTACGGATGTCTCAACTTTCATTTTGGAGCTATATTTACACAGGTTTTCAACACTGACGCAGACCGGCATATCAACATCTATTCAACATCTATTCAACATCAAAATGACTCTCACATTTAACCAACCTGGCAACCCGTGTAGCCAAATTTCCAGCTCCCATGAAGGTCCGAGGCAGCGGACATTGGATAGCCGATGCCGGCCACTCCAATGTCAGTGAAGGCCAGGTTGATTATAATGGCATTGGTGGCAGTGCGTAGCTCCTTAAATTTCACAAACATTAGCAGCACCACAATGTTGCTAGCTAAACTGACGACACCTGAAAAAAATGGAAAAGCCAAGATGAAACACAGTGTGGTAGGAAAAGTCAAATGGCCACCAAATGGTCTTAAAATAAATGATCCTCATGTTTTGGTGTCTGAAATGTTATTGCTGTAGAAATATAGAATGGACCGCTGGAGTTACAATATTTTTTTTTAACAATGAGCTTCATTAGATCAGTTGAAAAACAAAATCAGTTGTATTAGCCTCATTTACAGTGTAAGCATAAAACTGCTGGAACTACAACCTTTTTGGAACCATTATGTAATTACCTAATAATTATTGATTACTTGTAATGTTTGATCTGGAAATCTGTGACCTGGGAAACATAGCTTAATATGTTGGGTCCATTGTAAGATACTCTTAAAATAGAAAATATTTTTAACATCTTTTAGGGGATTATAGGTGTTACATGTAACATTCTAATATTAAGAAATTGTTACCATATTCATTTTGAAACATAATTACCATAAACAAGGGAGACCATCACTGTGAAGACTGTCAGCCTCTATGCTCTAAACTGCATTTTACATTGTGTGTCACCAGGTTGGATTTGGAGGGAAATCTGCTGGCTTGCTTTATGGCACAAAACAGGACAATGGCAGATCTGACAATGGCAGATCGTGGATGGAGTGCAAGGCAGATGGGAAAATAACTTTCAACATGTTTATATTCTTCAGGGAGGGGGACGGGGACAGGAAGCAACAGGGCTTATGGGAAATGTAGTCTTAATTTTGAGAAGCACTAGCACTAAATGGTGTGACGTAGAGGCAACCAATCGTCTCCATTGTCTCTCAAACCATGGTCTCATTTGTTTACAGTAACTATACCAAGGTATCCCAATCAATTTTACAATGAGATATTGATGTTTAAAAATGCCAGACATAGCACCTTTAATGAGCTTAATGAGCTGAAAGGTAATGGCATGTACTTCACACGACAGCAGGAAAATGAAGGATAAAACCTGCACATCATAACACAAAAACATAATTTTTATATACTTATTTTCTGCATTAGTGTGTCAGTAGACTGCCCTTATAGTGATTTTTTTATATTTTGAAACTTCATTTCATTATTTTTGAAAGCATCTTCTCTTTATGGATTTTTTTTTACATGTACCTAAGACTTTTGCACAATACTGTATATGTACAGCATATAGAGAAATATTTTTAAGTCATTTATTTGTTGTTGAATATCATAGGTTAATTGTACAGGTTGTATAAGGATACACATTCATGCATGTTTCATATGTTGAATCTTTTCTGAACATTTGGCATAGCTTTTAAAAAATATTCTATTGATCAGAACAGTTCACACTAACAAATAATCTCCATTAACAGGGTTTTCCAAAACCAAGGTTCCTCAGTAAGGCTTTTTTTTCCAAGCTGTGGCCCCATCACCTGTTTCATAATATTTTACTCTCTACTGTAACTGTAACTGTTTCAACTCTACTATAGAGTGGCAGTGCAAAAAGTTTCAAATGGACACGTCTCTAAAAATGCAAAAGAGGTTTGCTTTGGAATACTAATTTCTGGAACATCACATTCTTTTAATAGGAAAATTAAGATTTTCTACTCCTACCTTGTTGCAGGAAGCTACAATTTTTGTAGAAACCTTAAAGCTGCACTAGACAATTTTGCACACTGTTTAAAATGTAAGCACTCCAGTGCCAAGAAATCCTGTATGGTGATGTCAACTGCACACAGCACACTTATGTTTAACAGCATGGACAGTCTGTGATGCTTTATACCAAAGGAAACCAAAGGGACAAAAGAGGAAAAGATCTAACATTAGTGAGTCCAGCTTTTTTATTAGCTGCTGTTTAGGAGACAGTCTGGATTTCACAAGTTGCCTGGTGCAGCTTTAAAATTAGTGATTTTCATTATTATGGAGGTGATACACAAAGCAATTTGGACATCGTTCTGGGAGAAAACAAAGAAGACCCAGGGTGAGAAAGGTCCTATGTGATCAATGCAACAATGCTAAGGTAAATCCTTCAGCAATGTTGCCCATTAGTGTTGCTCATAAAATTGCCCTGTGTATCACTGCCTTGATAAAACTGACAATACAATAATGCAAAACCAGGGATTCAGAAATGTGATTTAAAGATATTAGAGCTTTGTTGAAATTGTCTTAAAATGAAACAAGGTTTCATAGTAGACATTCTTGCTAAACTTCCATCATGGGACACATTGGCAAGGCTTGGGTGAGTTACATAACGCTCTCAGAACAGCTTTTTAAGCATGGAGAGAATGCCAAAGCTCGGCTAATACAGGCTCTTTTGAAAGGCCATTGTCCATTGAGAGTTACAGCATTAGATGACAGTGGGGGAGAGGGGGGTATGATGAGCCAGTGGGTAAGTTGAGCCAGCCACTGTGTCCTAGCAATGATAAACACTATGTGTCATGTGACCAATGACCAATTTAGGAAGAGACTTCCATTTCAACATGGCTGCAATGGAACGAGCCACATATGACAAGTGGTCAGTACATTTATGCTCATAAAACTGTTTTTGCAACAAAAGGTACATTTTTTATATTCATTGTTTAATGGCTGTTGTCTCAATGCCAATTTAGCTACATTCAAACATATATAAAATAAATGCTGCTCTATTACAAAGGATTAAATCCACATTAGCAAAAGGTTAGCAGTGAACTAGTGTGTGTGTTTTTTCCCCCAAAAAGGTGGCTATGGTGTAAATTGAACAATAGCCAAGGGGTAAATGGAACCAGTGGTTCCCCTGTTGATTTGTGATATTAACAGTAGTATTTTAATGAATAACTGTGCATTTGTTTTGTATCTTGAACACAATAGAGCAGTGTTTTTCAACCCAGTCCTCAAGGGATGAGAAACTTTTACCTCCAACTCTACTCTTGCAGACCCGATTCAATTAAGATGAGGTGTCATGAGAATGTGTGGCCCTTAATTGAATCAGGTGTGCAAAAGTATTTTGTATTGCCCTGCAGCCTGGGTAGATGGAATGTTGAGCAGGTGTGGCTTCACAGGCAGGAGTTGTGTAAGAATTAAGCAGACAGACAAGGTTGTAAACATTCCATCACAGTCCCTGTAATATCTTGTTTTCATTTAGTCTAGTTTGTGTTGCCTATATGTGATTTTAACATGTTTAATTTCAACAGGTAGCCACAATAGCTTTTTATTAGGGCTCTGTTCAATAATAAAAGTTTGTTTACGAAACATATTTGTATTTAGTTTTCAGCAATGTCCATTTAAAAAAAAGATTGGCTTCGATCTTTTATTTTAAAGACTTTTCAAGTAGCCAAATGTTACTTGTAATGTCACATTTAACTCAGGCTTGTACTTTGGTTTGCAAAATGGCATGCAAGAACATTTTACTACTGTTCTATGGGAAAAAAACTATTGAAAAAATAAGTAAAAAAATAGTTTTAATAAAGATGTTTTAAAGTGACAATATCGTCTTTAAATTCATCTGACAGAAATAATTTATTTGTATTTTATCCAAACTGAATAATTCAGTGACTCAGTTGTCCCCAAGCAGCTCAGTTTACCCACTTGCTAGGATCAATTTAAATATAAGATAAGATAGCACTTTATTAATCCCCCCAACCTGGGGCAAATTGAGCCAAGCAACCACTTTTGTTTACGAAGTTATATTTTCATTCTTCTGTCGTTTATCTGCATTCCTACCAGTTAATTTGAAAGTCAACGTCTTGAAATATGAGTGGAAAAATTTGTTTTAGGTCTCATTTTCCCTTGCCGAGATAACATTTTGAGTAAAAACTGGCTCATCTTACCCCGCTCTCCCCTACATACTACACACAACAGAGAAATGCTTGTACAGGACAGATTCCACTGGTACTGATTTCCTTCTGCTGTCTAAAAGAATCTTAACATTCCTGTATTATCAGCTGTTAAAGATCACATGAATCCTTCTGAACTATTATTAGAATGCCTGACAAACACTGAGATGACCAGTAAATAAACTAAATCTATTAATAGCTCACACAAACGGTGCAAACAAGGTATACATTTTATAAATTTAACATGAGTTGTTTCCTGCCATAAGAAAGATTTACAGAGCATTAATTGTATTGCAAAAACTTGTAATGATTTGAACACAAGTCCTCTCAAAAGTATCTAATTTTGAGGTGCACATTATATTTCATTATATACTCTTTTACAAACAATTTATTTGAAATACAATACTGTGCAAAAGTATTTTTTATATACATTTCTTAGAAGTCTTAGATGTTTATTTGTTTTCTGCATTAGTGTCAGTAGACTGCTGTTTATTGTAAATTTTCGATATTCAGAAACTTTTCATTTCATTAGTTTTGAAAGCATCTTAGCTTTATGGATATCTTTGACATATGCCTAAGACTTTTGCACAGTACTGTACATATATGCACAGTAGAAACAGACAAATGCTCCCATGTAGCTACAGAAGCACACAAGACAAAGGCAAAACTCACAATAGTTTTCATAATCCATTCAGTAATTTGACTAGTTGTCTTATCTTTGTTACCTGCAGTGATGAGATATGCAGCCACTATGTTGTGCTCCAGCTGGGAAAAGGCACTTTCCCCCCCATACGGTTCGATATCACCCGAAGTGTTGACTCCAGAGTCCAACCCCATTTTCAGAGGTGTGAACAGCAAAAACAAAAAGAAATATATACCCAAAATGAAATTAGCAGCCTTCACAGAAACAGTCTTGGGACTTGGAAAACGACACAGAAAACGACTTCCAGTTGGGCAGAACGGTCAATATTACTTCTGACTAAAATCTGTGGGGGATTTCTGGAGACTCTGGTTGAGAGGTGGGGGAGGTACATGGGGAGGGTTTGTTTGTGAGGGATTACTGCATACTACTGCTCCCCTATTACCGGTTACTAGGAGGCAGTCGTCTGTACGTAACATGGGCAGCAGGGCTACACAAGAGAGGATTAGGACTCACGTGGAATTTCTTGCAAGAGGGGCTCCGGCCAATAAGCTTGGACATTACAAATTTGATGGTGAGCTGAGGCCTGAACCACCCCAGACCCCAGACAAGTTCAGTTCAGTGTGGGTAAATAGCCACAGCTGTTTTCAAGCTACACTGACAGCAAAAGAAAAACCTTTAATCAGGGGTGGGATCCCTGATTAAAGGTTTTTCTTTTGCTGTCAGTACCAACCTTCCATGACTTTCCATAACTAAGTCGGAGCACTTCCACGGCATAAGACTTGTATTCCCTCCAAGGTTATTGTTAACGAAAACTAACTAAATAATGAAAACTAGGTGTGAAAAAACATTTTTGTTAACTGAAATAGAAATAAAAACGAGGCTTTACAACTAACTGAAACTGTATTGTGTGTTTACAAAACTAACTAAAATAAACTAAAATTATAGAGAAAATGTCGTAGTTTTCATCTTTGTCAAACATAACCCTAGTATTGAATTTTTGAATCTCACCCCTGACAAATACCCCATATTACAAAAAAAGACTAAAACTAACACTGAAACTAATAAAAACTAAACTAAAACTAAGCATTTTCAAAAAATAAAAACTAAACTAGCAAACCCGCTTTAAAAACTAATTAAAACTAAACTGAAATTGAAAACAAAAAGTCACACAACAAAATAAAAATAAAAATGAATGAAAAATGCAAAACTATAATAACCTTGGTTCCCTCTTGGATTATTAATGTTGTTTTTCAGTCTGGTTTCCACTCCAGTTGTGCTGAACACCATTTAATGCAATGAATGTGTGAAACAAGTTGGAAAATACATTCTGCTATACTTCTGGAAAGTGACCCATTTGTAAAATTCCCTGATATTCCTGGAATACTCAAAACTCCAGTGTTGAATGCAACACAAAGTATGGTAAACATCACACTTTCTATGGTAAAGATGATACATAATTTTAACTGTGGCATCATCATTTTAACTCTCTTCTTTCAGGTTGCTCCTTTCTGGCCAGGCTCTATAGCTGCTTATTTTCAGATAAAAATCTGATTAATAAATCAAACAAGGGTCAGCCCAATATATCAGTTTGCTGATATATCGTGACAATATGCGCTTTTTTTTTTTTTTTTTGTAAATTAATTTTTCATTTAAAAGCAGTAATGTCCAAGAGTTTCCCCTACCACTGAAAGTCTGATTTAATGGGTTTTGATATCAGGTCAATCTGCCATGATAGAATCAAACTTGACTTTGAAATTTTGTCTGTTTTCTCCAACCCAATTTCGTTTATTTGTATAAATCGGTTTGAAATTGAGCTTAAAAACCAAAATGGGTAATTATACATTTAAAAGTGATTAGTGCACATAGGAGCAGAAAGACACAAATGGGGGAAAAGCATTGGAGGAGTATTTTAGATTAATATAAAAACACAAATTCCAGCTAGCGTGTGTAACATGGCCCACTGCCTATTGCAAACTTAATTTCACCAGAAAATATCCCAGGTAAGAAGCTATTTATACAATGAAATGATTTTGAAGAAGACTACTACTGAAACCAGTCATAAGGGAGCCAAAAGAGAAACAAACAGGAAAAATGATCAGTTTTACACCAAGTTCTTCATTATCCCCTTGAGGCAACATGGTGCCATGGGAGTAGAATATTTCTCATTGGAGGAGTTTCTTGGTCTGTTAGAACTGACATTCGGGAGATCAAAATAATTCTAAGCATTAAAGTTCCAAAGCAAATTTCTGACTGATGTTCCCAGAGAGCTGAGTGGTGAATGCCTCTGGAACTACTACTGCTGACCAAGGCTGAATCCCATCACAATGACAAAGTCAATGTTGTGATAAGATATGATGCCACGCATTGTTCCAACAGCAGTTTTGTTGAGAGGCATTTGGCATTTGAGTGCCCTGGGCGACCCCTTAGGGTGCAGATTGACCTGATGTCCTCTGGGTGCTGCTATAGAGTACCAAAACTTACAAAAGAACCCATTTATCACCACTGTAATGAGTTCATTTACACATGAAACAGCTTCTGAGCCTGAACTTTGTATGTTGTACTGGGGCCAGTTGCATAAAGCTAGTTTAAGACTAGTCTAAGCCTTAGACTGGTCTTAGATTCTAGTCTAATTAACACTGTCTGTTATTTAAATATTACAACCGACTTATTTTGAGGTAAGAAAGTTAGCCACCTTTCCCCCCGGCTAATCTTGAGTGAAGAACTTTGTTGTTATGGCAACGAGTCGGCCTAACTGTCAGAGTGGGAAGTTTAAATATTGTAGTTGTTACATACAAGATGCCAAATCTTTGGTTTTTGGGAAGAGTCTGAAGGAGAGAGAGAGTCTTTAGAGACAGAAACAAACCATTAGAGATCTACAACTACTAAGAAGTAGGAACAGGTAAATATAAATGTCTATAGCAAGTTTGACTTAAAGTCACATTTAAGTCTAAGACCAGGTCTATCTTTATGCAACTAGCCCCAGATGAGTAACTTTACTTTGCATTCAATCAAGCCATTGGCTTCCTCTCTGATCCCATCATCTGATCTTTGCCTGTGTCATATGATGTGATTTGTTCTGCATTATTTTTTAAAGTGTGTCTACAAACCAAATTTCCCACACAGGAAAAGATAATTCCATTTTGACTGGTAATTTGTAATGGCGACTTTTATGTTAGGGCTACAAAAATATAGGCAGGACAAGCAGAACAGTTGTTTAAATAAGATTTAATATCATTGTAACATATTCCTTATGAGGAAAGATGTCCAATTCAATATTCAATTGATGTTGCGCAGCCGATCGTTTGGCTGATGTTCTTTAAAACCGACATCTAAAAAGGAAGAGAGTAAACTGTCACAGAGGTAGAAGAGTGAAGGGTTAAAAACTTGTTCCATAGTTTGTCTTCTGTTCCAGGGAGGTTGGTGACGATGGTCCCGGGTTATTACTGGAGTAGGTGTGACAGTGAGCTGGACACGCCAGGTAAAAGACAGTTAAAACGTCCATCTTAGTCTTTCTTCTTGTAGTCCTCAAGGTGGGCTAGGATCCATCCAGATGGTCCCAGGATAGCCAGAGCGAACATCCCCAGTCCGACGGCAGTTTCCTGGACAAGAGAGGTGGCATTCATTCATTTCAGATACAACCATTATTAGTGATGTGACCATATACATTCGTTCAATATCATCGCAATACAAAAATGTGACAATACGCATCGTGGGGCAGAAAAATGAATAATGATATTAGCTCCATTTTATTCTGCTGTAGTAATCACAAATGAAACGGCTTGACCATCACAGTTTCACAAGCTCTCTATCCAAATTATATTATTAACACTTTGTAATGACATTTTTATAAAACAAACAAACATAAATCTGCAGAGTCAGATTTTGTTGTCACTGAACTTTATCACATCGTATCGTGGTTGTATCGAATCATGAACTTCATATTGTGTATAGAGCTGCAATGATTAATCGATTAATTGATTAGTTGTCAACTATTAAATTAATCGCCAACTATTTTGATAATCGATGTGAGTAATTTTAAGAAAAATAAGTCAAAATTCTCTGATTCCAGCTTCTTAAATGTGAATATTTTCTGGTTTCTTTCCTCCTCTATGACAGTAAACTGAATATCTTTGGGTTGTGGACAAAACAAGACATTTGAGGACGTCATCTTGGGCTTTGGGAAACACTGATCAACATTTTTCACCATTTTCTGACATTTTATAGACCAAACAACTAATCGATTAATCGAGAAAATAATCGACAGATTAATCGACAATGAAAATAATCGTTAGTTGCAGCCCTGATCATGAGATAAGCATATCATCCCATCCCTACTGTTCGCTAATGCTACATTCAAGACAACTGGGAAACGTCCTACGTCCATATAGGAAAAATCCATTTGAACGGCCCTCCAACACGTAATTCCTAATTGGAAACTTGGGACCCGACACATAGTTCTGTAATATCATGTAAATGCAAATCAGACCTCTTAAGTTTCTCTTTGCATGCCGTACTTTAAAAGCAATTAATACAGTTGGATACTTGCAAAATTGGAAGGTTGTTCTACATTAATGCTAAAATTGCACAGTAGCCTTTGGGCTAGACCAGTGGTTCTCAACGTGGGGTCCGGGGACCACCAGGGGTCCTTGAGGGGGTTCCAGGGGGTCCCCAGCAAATTGATGAATTGTTAAAACTTCAGCATCATTACATTTACAAGAAGTGAACACAATTATAGAATGTAGAAGAATGACTATTTTGGTCATAGTTTCTCTGTTATCTTTCTACCTACAATACAGATAGTCATGGAATTCTGGACAAAATCATATCTAATAATAAAAACATTCTCAGATTTGGGTCCAAGAGACAAAATCTCATCAAATCGGGGTCCGTGGCTCTGATGTGGACTAAATTAGGGGTTCTTGATATGAAAAAGGTTGAGAATCACTGGGCTAGACGATTTTAAAAAAGTGATAATTATTGATCCTGGCTCACGCTCTGAGGTGGTTAAGTAGGAAATTCCAAGTGCTCCAAAGTTTCCTAGTCCCCAGTTGTTTTGAACGTACCACAACAACAAGTGTGATCATATGACCGTGCAAGTGACACACACATCCAGATACATACGACAACCACACACGTCATCTCTGAATTTAAAAGCCGTCCGGATCAATGAGTTAAGTCACTGAGGAGCCATGCAAATATTTTACCACACACGTCAGCCTGGGAAACTAATCCCAAGATTTTCTTATTGTCATGGCAACACTAACGGCTTAAAGTTAGATGCCTGTTACTTTGGATCGTTTTAAAGATGATTTTAACCCTCCCTGCTTCTATCTGTAACAGTTTGTAATTGATTGCTTTTACTCAACTGTTTCTTTTTGATTTTTCTTTTGTTTCTTATCTATTATTACTGTCATTGTATGTTTGCTTTGTCTGTTTGTTCGCCTTATTTTAATATTGTACATTCAAAGTCACTGTAAATGAGGGTCACCCTCAGTGATTTTCCTATTCAAGTAAAGGTTGTGAATGAACGAACAAACTGATTTGATTGTCCAAATACAAGTGGCATGTAGGTTGCATGCCTCGGGATGTGATTTTGCACCAGATATCCATGTGGTCTATATGGGAATTTATTATAAACCATCAGATCTGTGTCACATGTGAGGGGAAAAAAATACAAATCAGAAGTGGGACACTTTCAGCTGCAGTATTAGACATGCTGGAGATGAGACATTACAATACTGTAGCTATTATTTCCATTTAGAGCGTGAAATAATAACTCAAATTGATTTTGACTGCTGTTGCCTCCTGCAAATGTTGCTGCAGGTGAGATGATCCAGGATTAGTTCCATGACTATTTAGACACTGACACAGTGGTTTTGCTCCACAGTTGTATTACTTTGAAAATAAAAATAAAATATTATAATGACTATTGGGGCTGCAACTAACGACCATTTTCATTGTCGATTTATCTGTTGATTATTTTCTCGATTAATCGATTAGTTGTTTGGTCTATAAAATGTCAGAAAATGGTGAAAAATGTGGATCAGTGTTTCCCAAAGCCCAAGATGACGTCCTCAAATGTCTTGTTTTGTCCACAACCCAAAGATATTCAGTTTACTGTCATAGAGGAGGAAAGAACCCAGAAAATATTCACATTTAAGAAGCTGGAATCAGAGAATTTTGACTTATTTTTCTTAAAAAATTACTCAAACCTATTAATCAATTATCAAAATAGTTTTCAATTAATTTAATAGTTGACAACTAATCGATTAATCGATGCAGCTCTAATGACTATGAAGCTGAAGTGCTGACTGTCAACATTTAGTAGTTATTTTGAGATATTTATTGCTGTACCAAATGAAGAATCAATGAGCTACAGGTCAGTTTGTACATGGTACCCCTCACTTTAGGGTGCTACAGGGTTTTGGACAGATTACGTTAAATAATGTAGCCCAGTGATTCTCTGTGGACCCTTAGTCCACATTAGACCCCCATTTGATGAGATTTTGTCTCTTGGACACAAATCTGAGAATATTTTTATTGTCAGATATGATTGTGTCCAGAATCCCGTGACTATCTGTATTGTAGGTAGAGAGATAACAGAGAAACTATGATCAAAACAGTCATTCTTCTACATTCTCCAATTGTGTTAACTTCTTGTAAATGAAAGTTTTACAATTCATAAATTTACTGGGGATCCCCTGGAACCCCCTCAAGGACCCCTGGTGGTCCCCGAACCCCACGTTGAGAACCACTGATGTAACCTGTATTGTTATGTGGCCAATAGTAACTGTACAATGACTCAAAGTGGTCAGCCACCTAGCCTGGCTCCTGCCTTTCCACACATTCATTTCACGGATCATGTTTTAATTCATATCAGCCTGTGAAGTGTATACGTTTGCATGAGAAAATCAACATTACACTGACAGATTTGTAATGGTTCAGTCCGACGTTAAACGGCAGTTTATGCCACAGGGAGGTTAGGCCGAATTTGGTGAAGGAAGTTGAACTGGGGACACTCCAAAATTCACTTAAATGAAGTTTTTTTCAGGCATGCTGTGATTTCTATACAATTATTACATTTCATTTAGCCATTTATTGCAAAATATAAGAAAACAAGAATAGCACGTAACCACTGGCTCCATGAAAACCGGTTTTGACCTCGTCAGCCAAGGGCGGCACGGTCGCTAACGCTAGCTAGAAACGGAGTTAGCATTAGCATTAGCGCAAGGAGGTTTGGTGATTTAAAAGCGGACTTACGACGGGACCGAGCGCGTCCTTCGCCGGTCTGGTGTAGAGATTAGCCCGCTGAGTGACGGCGGGTCCCCGCAGAGCAGGGGCCACGCGGGTAGCGATAGTCCTCAGGAGCCCGGGCATGTTTATCTGCTGCGGTAAAGCGACTTTCTCCTCGCTTGAAGCTGTAATGAAGAAGAGGAAGTGGATGCAACGCAGAGGTGAAGCGTGTTCTTCTTCTTCTGCTCCACCCGGGCTCAATGGTGAGTCGCATACTGCCGCCTAGTGTCTTGGATGGTGATGTACATGGAGGTATCATTAATTCAGGGGTTTTCAAAGTTGGTGGGCTCCCCAGCAAAACTATGAATGGTTTAATTTCACTATTATTTAATTAACTGGAAACAGAATGCATAAGGATGACTATTTTACACGTAATTTATCTAGTGAAGATTGAGCTCCATGCGCTTTTCCAGCTCCACCCTGCTTCACGTTCATACAGTTTCACTCACTCACACTGGGAGGTGCCCAGTACAACCACAGTCTTTGGTGGTTGTTTTTTATTGTAAAAATTCCTATGATCGGTATTAACAGATTTTATCATTATACGTATCATTAAGAAGATCACTTAACAACTCTAATATTTAAAATAATGCAAGGGAGCAGAGATGTGGAATGGTTTACTTGCAAAACATCACACTTTAATTATTTCCATGCTGCCTCCCCTATAAACTGAATCTCTTTGTATGTATAGCCTACTGTATATATGGTATAGTCCCATATTGGGAGCCCAGCAATAGAGTTCGTTTTCTTTACGGAAGAGGAGGGCTACATGTGAAAAAATTCATTTAAGTCAGAATTCTGGAACTCTAGGAATAAACTCATTAATTTCAGATTATTGGCAGAACTCAAATACATTTTGAAGCTAAAAAAACAAAAAAAGAGAGAAAAAATATCGTCAATCACGTGTGTCTTATTGTGTGCCGTGATTGGCGAGTGCCGCCCACCTGAAGTCACGTGACTTGTAACGGGTCATATGACCAAATAGACTTACTGAAATAATTGACTTCTTCCAAGTCTTCTCGACCATCAAATAGTGTATTTTTACAAGGTAAAAACAAGTAACTGCAGTATCATCTAGTGCGTGTTATTAACAATGGGTTTCAGGTTAGCTAAATAACTTTGGTTGGCTAGTTAGCTGTAGATAAGCATATAAGTAAAGTTGCGAGTGTCTTCTATCCAAGTTAGCTTCGCTCGCTAACGTTAGCCTCAGCTAACCTAGTCCCAATAGGTTACGTATGGGGTGAACGTCACGCCAAACTTCATTAAAAAATCTGACAATTTGATATGATCTTGGCTATCGACAATGTTACAAAATCCTTAAAATATGACGCAAGGCAATAATAGGAGCCTGACTTCAGTTCGGCATAAATTCGGTCCAACAAGCAGCACTTGTTTCATTATATTAACAACTTTTAGGATTGGTTCCCTCTGCTCGCTACCGTCACCGACGGTTTATAGTGATGAAAGAAGATTGTGGGCCAACTAATGTAAAAGTTGGAATTCTACAGCTGCTTGGTGGAGCATACGTATGCCGAATTGGAGAATAAATGTGTCTATGCAGGGTAGGCACGTAAAGGCATATTTTAACGTGTTAATACCTTTGCCTGTAAGCAAGACCACGTTAAATCGCCAGTTTTTGAATGGCCATTGGTTATTGTGTTCTAAATACAACAAACACAGGAACCAATTGAGCTTTTGTCGCCAGTAGAGTAGTACTAACTAACAACGTTACTGTTTTTCTTCCTGTAACTTCATCACACTACTCATGTCTGTTTAGCTAGTCGACAAAATGAGGCTGGTCATTCTGGAGGAATACGACTTGGCCAGCGAGTGGGCAGCCAAGTACATCCGTAACAGAATCGTCCAGTTCAAGCCCTCTGCGGAAAGATATTTCACTCTGGGGCTGCCTACAGGTAAACACGATGGGACATATACAGAAGAATTATTTCCTGGTCTAGCTAGTGGGCAAACTATTCTTGAAACGTCGTCATTATTATAAGTAATGTAAACTAAACTTGCTAATTTGTTTTCTTTTAGGAAGTACTCCGTATGGTTGTTACAAAAAATTGATTGAGTACCACAGAAGTGGGGACCTGTCTTTCAAGTATGTGAAAACCTTTAACATGGACGAATATGTAGGTGAGTTGAGTTGTATTTCACACTTTCCTAATCAGAGATGGTAAAGGGAATAGGGCTGCAACAGGAACCATATCACTGTGTAGTATTGAAAGGTGCACTACTGCTACCACTATATAACAGTCTTTTGCAATTTTAGGCTTTTTTTTGTCATAAATTGTGTTTCTATCTCTGTTTCACATGTGAGTGTGTTGGGGCACAAGGCAGGTCCTGAAAAAGTCTTAAAATGTCTAAAATCATATTATCTAAACTCAAGGCCTTAGAAGGACTTTAATACAGTTACATTTTACAGGATTCCCACTGGTCATGGAATTTCAGAGGTCTATTCCAGACATGGAGACAAGTCAGGGAATGATAAATTCTCTGGGGAAGCCAAGAAATTTTACAAACGGCTAACCTGGCAGGGGAATATAGACTTGTTTCACACATTCATTGCATAAGATGGTAGTTTTCAGCCCAACTGGAGTGGAAACCAGTAGAGCTGCAACAATTAATCGATTAGTTGTCAACTATTAAATTAATCGCCAACTATTTTGATAATCGATTAATCGGTTTGAGTAATTTTTTAAGAAAAATAAGCCAAAATTATCTGATTCCAGCTTCTTAAATGTGAATATTTTCTGGTTTCTTTCCTCCTCTATGACAGTAAACTGAATATCTTTGGGTTGTGGACAAAACAAGACATTTGAGGACGTCATCTTGGACTTTAGGAAACACTGATCCACATTTGTCACCATTTTCTGACATTTTATAGACCAAACAACTGATCGATTAATCGAGAAAATAATCGACAGATTAATCGACAATGAAAATAATCATTAGTTGCAGCCCTAGAAACCAGAATGTTTACCCCTGTAATCCCTGTACCCAGCTGTTTCTGAGCTGAAAAATAACGTTAGATTTTTAGGTCATGGAAGTGCTCTGACTTAGTTATGTAAAAGTCATGGAACAGTACATCAGGGCCACGGTGAAAATCCTGATTTTAAGTCTTAAATTCAGTTGTAAAAATGTTGTGGTTTGTCGGGATGCTGTTTTTCTGGTGGAAAATCAGCTCAGTTATGTAGACCTAATAAGTGTAGAGTTGTTTTAATTTTCACGTTCAATTGCAAATTCAGTCTCATATTTCATTATGTCTGGCATTAAAAAGGTCCTAAAGGCCCATTCACATCTAGAACAATAACTATAAAGATAACTATAACTATAAAAACATTGAAATCGTTCTACGTAAATAGAATGTCTGTGTTCACACTACAACTGTAACTATAAAAACATCCAAAACGACAACTAGAACTATATTCTTGGTTCTATCTCAGAGCGATTTTTCTGGCGGTAGAGACAACGATAAAACATCTTCAACCAATCAAACTAAAGTTCTACAAAGGACAGGTTGGGAGAGTTCAGTAGTTCACTGCAGTGATGGAGCTGCTGCTGAGGAACTGACTACAGAAGTCCAGAGGAACCCGGCGCTGTTTGACAAAGACCATCACCTCTAAAAATGTTGAAAAGAAACGTGACATACCGGTCGGGATCGGAACAGCTCTTGCTGTATAATTTCTGTATAAAGCATAATTACTTGGCCAACCTGACCGCAAATGCGCTATTATCCTATGTTTTCAATATGACCTGGAGGTAACAACATGTGTCTCCAGCAGCCTGTTGAAACCCGTTTAGCCACGGTGACGTTCAGGTGTTTCTCTCAACATGGGCTACAGGAGACTTTACTCTTTGACCCACAGTAGATGTGGTGTGCAGAGTCTCCTACTGGTAAAGAAATTAATAGCTTCACTTGGTGACCATTAGTACCATTAGCTCTCATATAAACAAAGCACAATAATGTTATCAAAGCTAAGACTGGGTATTGGCAAGGACCTCACGATACGATTGTATCACGATACATTGCGATACGAAACATATTGCGATACATTGCAATACTCTACATAATTTACTGAAAATTTAAAAATAGAGCTGAAAATACAACTTGCTGCGTACCACCTGGGTAGTCTAATATGTACATCACATTATATTGATAACTCAGCGGACAAATTGAGTCAAAACTATTTAATTCAAAGGGATTTGAGGGAAATTTAAGGACATTTTAAATCTGTTTAAAACATGAATAATATTTTTTTAATGTATCGATACGAGGGGCTGGAAAATCAATACAGTATCATGGAAAGAAAAAATATTGCAATACTCAGCTGTATCGATTTTTTTGCACAGCCCTAATGAAAGCGCCATAAAAGAGCATTATTATCTGCCATCTCTTCTCTCCTTTGCATGCATGAACCCAAATCCTTCGGCTCTGTCGTTATGAATAAGAAAAAGCATGTCGGTAAAGTAATCATGCTCCATTTTTTCCTCTGAATATTCGTCGCCGATATCGTTGTAGTGTGAACACTTGAGCAACAGCATATCGTTATAGTTTATAGTTATCTTTATAGTTGTCGCTCTAAGTGTGAATGGGCCTTAAGTCTTAAATTTAACTTGATGACACTTCTGAGAAAGTGCTGCTTGTGGCATCAGTTACTATTGAGTTGGGGCCCTTGATGGTCTCCCTGTCTTTTCTCTGATGGATTTCTCCCTGTATGCTTGTCGGATGTCAGTGCAAAATGGCAGCTCTAGAAAGAAGGCCTTACTCTTTGAGGGATTGACAACTGTTGATGTTTTAGATCTGCTGTCAAACCCCATTGTAGCTGCTGGAAATATCTTGATGCGATGTCACCTTGTCTACTTTTGGCCAGTTATCCACGGGAAAAAGAAAAATATACTGCCAAAGTGTGTTTAGGTGGATTTTTCCTTTAAAGCTGCACTAGGCCGTTTCGCACGTTGGCGCCCTCAAATGGCAGCAAGAGGTGACTGTTTGAATTTTGAGTAGTTGATTACCCCAAAATCCTTTAAGGTGACGTCAGTAAACTACCGTATTTCCTCTAATATTGGCCCGGGCCTTTATTTACCTCAACTGCAGAGGGTACCAGGCCTTTATTGGAAGCAGGCTTATATTAGAGACAGGCCTTTATTTCTAATTCCCTCTGTTTGATAAGTATATTTGCTCATATTTTAGTACGAAGCCTCCTTGTCTTCTGATCTGCTTCTGTTGGGGTTCGTTAGGTAGCCGTTTTTTTGTTACTGCGACGCATTACCGATAATTACGGTAATCGACGACGGCACGCTCCAGAGACTCCCGCCGGCCGAGCCGTCTTGTGGCATACTGCCATCTTGTGGCACTTGTACGTTACTACAAACTACAGTTACATTATATAACAGGCACCATGAGTTTACCGGTATCCACCGTTGTTTTTTCCTTAGTTTTTTTCCCCGGCCTGTATTTGGGGCCGGCCTTTATTTGTTTGTGCCAACGATTATCAGAGACCCGGCTTTTAATTGACTACCGGCCACTATTAGAGGAACTACGGTAAACGTCTTCTTCTTAGTGTCTTGAGGGGGTGGAGGTGGTGAAGAGGTCCTGGACCATTTCTTATTTTTGCGCTAAGGATAACCCTGGACTAAGAATGTGCAGTCCTAAAAGTACTATGGATGCAGGATTCGTGCGAGTGCAGGTCCTCAATCTAGACGGTGCATCTCCTGTCCTCTAGGTCTGCCTCGCGCCCATCCAGAGAGTTACCACTCCTACATGTGGAACAACGTCTTCAAGCACATCGACATCGATCCGGCCAACGCTCACATCTTGGACGGGAATGCGGAGGACCTGGAAGCGGAATGTCAGGCGTTTGAGCAGAAGATCGCGGCGGCCGGAGGAATCGATTTGTTTGTGGGAGGTTGGTCACATTTCAAGTTGTTTTTGTTTTTTTTTACTTGCGCTTACTGTCTCGGTGGGTGCCGTTTTGTTATCACCTTTGCTTATTTATGAGTTTGATGTCATCAGCTCAAGCCATACTGCAAGAGCATCTATCATAGTTTAACTTTGACACCATCGTTGCTAAGATCACCTGTCAATCAAACAGTGTGTCCAGTACTGACGTCTTTTTCCTTGGATTTTCTGTTGATGAAGTTTGAGTTTCTGTAGGTGGCGCTCTTTTCTTTGTCTGTTTAGCTATTGTGGCTATTGCTGCTCATGCTAACTACCCAGTTCTTCTATTTATTCTAAATAAGCCAAAAAACATAAAACGCATCACTGCCTGTGCACTAGAGAAGGTAGGTCTTTCCCAGGAAAGAGCTACCAGACACCGGGTGTTTAGATCAGCAAATGTAAAAGCTTTCATGGACTGACTCTAAATCACTATTGTGTTATACCTTTGTCTTTTGGTCTCTCTTTCGCATTCCCTCTCATTCTCTTTTCTCTCTCTAGGTATTGGCCCTGATGGCCACATAGCTTTCAATGAGCCGGGCTCCAGCCTGGTTTCCAGGACCAGAGTGAAGACCCTGGCCAAGGACACCATCGTGGCCAACGCTCGCTTCTTTGGCAACGACCTCTCCAAGGTTCCCACCATGGCTCTGACTGTGGGCGTGGGAACTGTCATGGACGCCAGAGAGGTCAGAAGGAGAGGCAGCAAATTCAATCATCCATCTACCTGCAAGAACATAATATCACTTTCAAAAAAGATTTCAGAATCAGAGTTACATAATTTGCTAAGTACAAGAAAATTTGAGAAATTTGTTTGAGTGGCATGTAGGGTTTGACCAACAGGGGGTTTGGAAGGCTGATTTTTGGATTTAAGTAGCCAATATTTTGTACCAATGTTCAGTATCTGTACATTTAACCATTTGCATGACCCCCCCCCCCACCATATAAAAACCATAAAACCATACCATAAAAATTCCACATATTCAGTGTTTCCATCAGATTTTTATTATTGTCAGGTTTGAAAAGCCTCTGAAACAGCATTTAGACCATGGGACGCTGTGTGGAATCTGATCAAAATGACTCATTAGAATGAATTCAGTTAAGGGATTCCCATAGAAAACCAGTGTAGTGTCAGTAGGTGTACAGACAGTTGCAGGAATAGGAGGAGGTTTATACAGATTGTGGGCATGTAGACAAAGGCCTTGAGCTGGATTCAGAATCGCATTATCTTAAAGGTGCTATTCAAATATAATAATTATTGCTGGAAACATTTCAAGTACATGAGCTGTATACCAGCCCACTGAGTCCTTCAATTGAATTTTACTCATTATTGGATAACAATACTATTCCTCCTGTTACTATTGCAGTGATCCGGACATATAATTTTGTTGCCTTTTGGTTATCCAGTCAATTCATTTTCTTGTTGGGTTGCTTTACCAGTTTCTTCTGTCTTTTGGTTGCATTTGTGGTCTAAACAGGCCTTGTAAATAAATGGGGTAGTTTTAGGTGGTCCCCAGCAAACTGAGGAATTTTTAACACAATTAGAGAATGTAGAAGAATGACTATTTTGGTCCTAGTTTCACTGTTAATCTCTACCTGCAATACAGACAGTTCATCATATCTAACAATAACAATATTCTCAGACTTGGGTCCGAGAGACAAAATCTCATTGAATGTGGGTCCGTGGCTCTAATGTGGACTAAATTAGGGGTCCTTGATATAAAAAAGGTTGAGAATCACTGTTCTAGTGTGTTCTAATTTTGCTTTTCTTCTCAGGTGATGATTCTGATCACCGGAGCCCACAAAGCCTTTGCCCTGTATAAGGCCATAGAGGAGGGAGTGAACCACATGTGGACGGTGTCGGCCTTCCAGCAGCATCCACGCACCATCTTTGTCTGCGACGAGGACGCCACGCTGGAGCTAAGAGTCAAAACGGTCAAATACTTCAAAGGTACCAAAGACACATCCACCATTGCTAGGGCTGATGCTCTTTCCATAAAACGGTTACTGCTTGTACACACAGTGAGCAACTTGGTTGATGTGTCGCTCTATTCTGACTGATAGTGGGCGGTGCGAGAGGCTTTCAAAAAAAAACAAAAAAAACAAAAAAATTTTCAGCTCTATAGGAAATGAATGGACTTCCAGTGACTTGTTGATCATGTCGCTTACAGTGTGAATGCATGGTTAAAGGGAAGTCAATGTGAGGAGTATTTTGTTTGCATCATTCAATTTAAACTCAGTTTAAAATGATGCCAATCCAAAATTACCTATAAACTTGGGTGTCATTGGCTTGATTGACTTTTACTGATATGATGCACACAGAGCTAGATCCACACCAAAACACAAAGAGTAACTAAACCCCAAACCCAAATCTGTGTAAAGCCTGACATCTAATGGTAAAAAGCATGCTACTGAAATTGCCATCTGCTATTAGCTGATCTTTGGTGCCAGCTGAATCTATGCGAAAATGTCACAGGTTAAGAGTTTAAGTCTCCCCTTTCCTTCTTGTTGTCATTTCAGGTTTAATGCACGTTCACAATAGACTGGTGGACCCGGTGCTCAGCATGAAGGACCAGTAACCCTAAGATCTCCAAGGAAACGAATAGAAGACGTCAAAATGGTGAATGGATCCCAGGGTTACAACAAGGAAGAAGGAGAGCCTTAGCATTCTGGTAATCTTTGATATACCAGAGCAGCTGTTGAGTCACTGCCTTGGCCACAACGTCTGACCAACTATTGTGGCTTCTACAAATGCTTCTGTCATAGACATCAACTGTCATTGGATATTGTTTGCTTCTTACATTGTTACAGAATATTGATGAGAGGGAAATGTTAAAGCGTCTTACTTTTCAGATGCTCAAGTAATCATGAAATTGCTCCACTCATCAAGAATATGAAGGTTCTGTCCCACAGAGGGCTTTTGCTGTAGTAACTTTTCACGTAAAGGATAATACCGGGGTTTGTTTGTCTTTTTAATTTGTGCCACTGGTCTAGGTTGCCCCTCTTCTTTCCATTATTCATGGGTTTGTCTGCACACAGTCAGCATAGTTGGAGATATCGGGGTTTGTTTTCCTCCCTTCAGAAGAAGCCATTTGCTGCCATTCATTCTTGTACAGTATAAAAAACAAGCGAGATAATCCATCACAGTAAACATGAAGCCTTCATTTATCCTTATTTCATTGTGCTGAGTTGAGTGTTTTTGTATCAGTATGCGCATTATTTTACACTCCGCGTCCTGTCAATCACCTGACACCCACAGGAACAAATGGAAGTCTCCAGGAAATAATCCCTCAAAAACATGTTGCCTTACAAATGAATTAATTTCAAGCTAGGTTTGACACCACAAAGTTTGTAAAAACAATAAAAAAGAAGTAAATGTTAAAAAATCTAATTACATATATATAACACCGATATTCTCCTTTTTAAGAAATATTTTCTTAAAGTATTTTCCTCTTAAGAAAATTAAGAAATATAATCACAGTACAAGTATACGAGTTATATTCTCTCCACGGGGGAGATTTCATTGTCACTTCCAAGACAGAGCATTTGGACCTAATGGTTTATTTTTACTGGGGGAGGTCCGGCAGTTGTAGTTATTACCAACAGCAGGAAAGTTCAAAATGTGGGGCAAATTACCTACCAATTTTCGTTATTTTTCTTATTCGTATTCGAGTTAAGGGAAATTACAGACACCCATGGTCCTTTATGATTGATCCTCTGGAATTACACACAGAGAATTTAATTTCATATTTACATAACAGGACCTTCCCCTGTAAAATGAATCCAGTTGTGCTTAAGTCGTTTTTGATACTCTCAGAAGGCCTTGTGTTGTCCTTGTTTTTAACTCCTAGTGAGTTCTGATATTTACCTTCACTCTCATCTTTTCCACCCCTCCTCCTCCCCCCGTTGACATTTTAGTTGGTATAAGGAATGTTGTAAATTGGTTGAACTGAGCCCAGTCTACTCCTATTGAAATGTATTTTCTACAAAAACAACAATGCATATCTTCCACCCTCTGTGCTGATTATTTTTTTGTGTATGTTAGCTTTATGTTTTTTCATCAGTCATTCAGACCTGAACAGTCGCCCAGAGGAAGGAATGACTATACTGTTACTATCAAATCGACAGGTTGTCTATGATAATAAAGATGTTGCTTAATATTTGGTTCAAAGCACACTAGTCACTTAAAGTGACATTTCACTTTGGTTGAACATTATCTTTTAATCTTTTGTGTATCTGCGGAAAGTTAACTTAGCTGCAAAAACTAAACTGCAAAAAAACAGCATTATGGTATTGTTTCATTCTGGGCCCACAGTCATTATATCCAAAAATTCTGAATGTACTTGGTGACAGCAGATCCCCAGTGGATATGGAAGGAATATGGAAGGTTGACTCCTTCTGAACTCCTATGTGCGAAAAATGGTGAAGGTTCTACCATTGTGAAATATTGCTTTAAGAACCTAATGTCTGCCACAGGTTTACCAGGGTCAAGTAGACTTATATTTTAAAAGAGAGGAGTATTGATGACACCACTGATTATCACATATCGAGGCAACAGTTGACCTTAAAGTGGAAATGGTTTTCCATCAAATTCAAATTCATACTGTAAACTTTAAAACTTTAACACCAACTGAACGGCTAATGTCATGTAATGTGTGTAATGATAATGTTTGGCATTTCTAAATGTAGTTACAACTTGGCCGTCTCAACAGAATTGAATAGACATGATTAATTTCTGAACAGTGAACAGTTTTGTGTTTAGATAATGTCCGCTTGTTAGCTAGCTAACTATTGTCTTGTTAACACATCTGATTATCACACTAGCTAATGTGTCTAGTAGAGGCTAGTGGTAGTAGTGGCCAGTAGTCTCATGTTAACACTAACATCGATTTGCTAAAAAAAAAAATAGCCTTCTGGCTACTTGGTTAGCTAACAAAGCTGAAAATCAGCAGTTCAGGGAACTTCAACTGAGCTGACTCTTCTCAAGCTACAACTCAGTGTTTTGGAGTAGAGACTAAGGCTAAAGACAAGACAGTTTACTGTGTCACACTACATTTGGAAATAAATTACCTTATCAGACTATTCACTTTTACTTAGACCGTTAATTGACCTACAGCAACATCACAACAATCTTGTTCAGCTAGCTCTCTTTTTCTCGTCTGGTTGTTATATATTTTGATACATTTACTGACAGCTAATTCTACATTAGACCTCCATGATGGAGCCACACCTGGTTGATAGATTTGTGAGCAAACTGCAAAGCAGGAACAACACTCACACAGTCATCTCATCTGTATTTTTGTTAACATGCCATGTTACAGGCATATTGTTAGTTTTGGTTATTGATTATTTTTGGGGCATTTTTTTCCTTTATTTGATAGTACGCAGTGGAGGGTGACAGGAAAGATTAGGATGGGGGAAAGTCCAGATTTGAACCCAGGATGTTGTAGTTACATGGTATGTGCCTCAGCCAACTGAGCCACCAGGACACCTGATGTTACACTTTTGGATATTTGGTGGTTGTCACTGTCAACATGATAAGAATGACTTTGTAATGCTAACAGGCATAGGGAGAGACTGGTAGCGCACTAGCTGTTTCCTATAGGTATGTAGTATGTTTGTATGTACTTGTATGTATGTCTATTCACTACACTCCATTTGTATAGCCTACATGTGTTATCCTGCCAGTTTGCAGCCACAGCATGCGTTACATGCACTGGAATTGCACTTCCTGAAGTGGCCTGCTGTGATATTTTGCCATTGTTTGCACAAATTAGGAGAATATGCCAAATCAGAATGTCCTTTCTTATCTGTTCATATGTGAATGGGGTTTTGTAACATTCAAACATTTCCAATGTAAGGTTGTAACTTTTTCCCCCCCATCTTTTGTGCGGTTGGTTTGGTTACAATATTCCCTCCTTGGCGTTTTTGTATTCAAATGCCATTCCTCCTGGGCCAAGGCAGTTACTGTGATATATTTTAGCAATTGTTTTTGCACATGTGTCGTAGTTCTTAACGCTTAGTTTTCTAATGACAATAAACATTTTCTTAAGAATGCTTTGCTTTATACCTTTCTTTCATTAAGACCCTTCTGTCCATTATGCCTCTCCGGGATCGTGCATTTTAAGGTCAAGGAGATGTGATTATGAAACCCTTTTGATGAGAGACAAGATGGGTTTCAATACTTTAATCATAAATTGAGTCATACTGCATCACAAACCACTCTTTAATCAAGTTGTGTGTGTTGAAGTGCAGTCCCACTGGCATACACAGGGTGGCAGTCATTCCTTAGCTTTGTAACTAATGGCTGTACAGATAACTGTTGACAGGAGTGTGTAGCTTCATGAGGTGGAGTGGAAGAGAAACCTGGGGCCAAGCATTGAAAGAACCAGGCACCTTTGTTGTATTTGTCAAAGCAGTGGTTCTCAACGGGGGGTCCGGGGACCACCAGGGGTCCTTGAGGAAGTTCCAGGGGGTCCCCAGTAAACTGAAAAACTGTAAAACTTCTCTCTACCTACAATACAGATAGTCATGGAATTCTGGACAAAATCATATCTAACAATAAAAATATTCTCAGATTTGGGGTTGAGAGACAAAATGTTATCAATTGAGGGGGTCCGGGGCCCAAATGTGGACTAAATTAGGGGTCCTTGACATGAAAACTGTTGAGAATCACTGTGTCAAAGTATTTGTCAAAGTACTGCATAAGTCTGAAAATGTTTTAAAATGAATTATCTAACTTTAAGTCTAAAAAGGATTAAAACGTGTTACTTCACTGTGTAATGACAGTTTTCTTAGCGCTGCATGTCCACTCTTACATGAATCCAGAACGGGGTTAGTAGTACAATCTGCATCATATCTGCTTTAATAAACACAGTTAGACATCAGGTCTTTTAACAATTCATTTCCTGTTGTCCTATCCTACTCATTTATAGTTTCTGAAATTTTGTTAGCTATGTTCAATCAGAAATAGGCCAGTTTTGCCAGCTTTGTTTCTTTATTTTGTTTTTTTATATGGTCTAAAATCCACTTAGCATTGAAAAGGTCTTAAAAAATCTGGAATTTGTCTCTCTGAACCCTGCAGACACCCTGTTACTGGAGGAGTTACCAGCTGGTCTGTTGGTAAAATGAATATTGTCACAATACCAGCGAGTTAGGGAATTTCGATGATTTAGTTCTTCAGCCACTGCTCTTCGTCACACAAAGTTGAACATACTGTAGCAGGAGTGCTTTCCTCTTCTAAGGAGAAATAATCCCAATATTGAGATTCAAGTCACATGCATGTACTGTATCTTGGAATATATCTGCTGATCTGAGAGTAGTTTTCCTCTTCAAGGAATCTATGACTTCTATCCACCTCTCCCGGTGAGTCATTGGTATTGATCAATTATCCGATCAACCCCTACAGATATATTATGGTCATTTTTCTGCTATGGGGCCGTAAAAGTCTTACTTATTGCCCCTTTAGGTCGTAGTGATGGGTATAATGTCTTGAGACTGGACCAGTCAGCCTTGATCAGGTATTCACAGATGCTTTATGACTATGGGTTCTGGCTTTCTAGAGCACAATCCTCAGAAAATGTATTTATTTCAGTGGTCAAATCTATATTCTAGATCTAGATCTTACAAATATCTGGGTGTTCATGTTGACAAGGACTTGAACTGGAAAGAGAACACTAATGCTGTATTTAAAAAGGGCTCAATCCAGGTTGTTCTTCCTCAGGAAGCTTAGGTCCTTTGAGGTTAGTAGGAAACTTCTGAATGTTTTCTATCAAAGCATCTTGTCCAGTGTCCTTTTTTATGCTGTGGTATGTTGGGGAAATGGCATTACAGTCGATGCTAGGAACAGGATTAACAAACTGATTAAAAAGGCAGGTTCTATAATTGGCTCTACTCCTGATTTCCTAGAAATTGTCATGGAGGAAAGAACCAGGAGGAGGTTTAAGACCGTACTCAAATATGACGGTCACCCTCTGCATGGTATATTGAATAGCTTGAGGAGTACATTCAGTGGCCAGTTATTAATGCCAAGATGCTCCACAGAACGTTTCAGGAAGTCATTTGTGCCTTCAGCTGTAAAGCTTGCCACCAACAGGTGAATGTGCTTTGGATTTGGACATTGGTGCTTTGTAGCCCAGTGGTTCTCAACGTGGGGTCCGGGGACCACCAGGGGTCCTTGAGAGGGTTCCACGGGGTCCCCAGCAAATTGATGAATTGTTAAACTTCAGCATTATTTAATTTACAAGAAGTTAACACAATTAGAGAATGTAGAAGAATGACCATTTTGATCATAGTTTCACTGTTATGTCTCTACCTACAATACAGATAGTCATGGAATTTGGGACAAAAACATATTTAACAATAAAAAATAGTCACAGATTTGGGTCCAAAAGACAAAATCTCATCAAATGGGGGTCCGTAGCTCTAATGTGTTATGGGTCCTTGATATGAAAAAGGTTGAGAATCACTGTTGTAGCCTATGTGTTGGGTATTCATTGGCCTTGTTCTTTTTTATGTGGAGGACTAGGCTTCGTGTTGCTGTATCGGCTTGCACTCTAAAAGCCTTGTTGTATGTATTGCTATTAACTGGTGAACTGGCATGTATCTGGACATTGGGCTCTATGTTGTGTGTATTGGGTATTCACTGGCCTGGTTTTTATGTGTAGGTCCAGGTTTTGTATTGCTGTACTGGCTGTACTGTGAAAGCCTACAACCTGTTGTGTGTACTGGAATTGCATTGTATCCGTATCGCAATGTTTTTTTGTTTTTTTAATATTTTTCTGTTGTATCGGCTCTGGCTGGTTCCTGAGCAATACTTATGTTTTCTTGGAATGTATTGTTTATCCTCTGTGTTTTCTTATGGACTGTGTGATCTGTCTTCTGTGTCTTTTATGCCTGCTGTGGGATCTGTTTTTTCTCTATGTGACCAACCCAATCTCCCCCTTGGGGATTAATAAAGTTTATATAATCTAATCTTTATCTCATCTAATTCTAAGATATTCCTATTTCTATTTCTGCTATTTCTGCCTTGGTAAAGTCAGTGTGGTACAATTCCTTTAAAACAGGAAAAACAGATATTTCAGCTTTGCAAAGAGGAGCAGGAAACACTAATGGAACTTGTAAATTCAGAAATGAGATGGACGCTGTAAACATTTCACTTCATAGTTGCCTCATATAGTACTTTCAGTGGGTGAAGCTATCAGCACCCATAAGCTTTGAGGTGTCCAGATACTTGCGTTCTGCAAAAATAAGGCACATTAGCATTAAGAAATGTTTTGTCATGCACTCTGAAGATGCTTGGTACACTTCCACATGATCCATACTTTGCATACTACATTCAAATGCAGAGCACGATGTACACTATTATATTTGCCTGATTGAAACAGATCCATGGTTCAATTTTGCAGTGCTGAAGTGCAGGCGACAAGTCTGGATCACACACACACACACTGTAGATATTTGACACAGTAAACAGCGTTGAGTTTGCTTTTCAGCACCTCTGAAACTCATGATGCTGATTAAATTTGACATATATAAATACAGAGTAATTACTTTATTATAATGCGGCGAGGCTTGATTAAGCAGCATGCAGGATGACAGAGCCCCAACCCCCCCTCACCCCCTTCCGCATATTTTGTTTTACTCGCTAATAGAAACGATCTGAGACGTTTTTTTTGGCTTCCCACTGTATGAAAACGGCAAATGGAATTCCTTCTGGAATTGATTATGGGGGATAAGGATATACAATTTTTCATGGAGAAAGATGGCCTAATTAAAAATGTACTTCATAGACTTTCAAGTGCTTGGGAGATATTACTGGACAATGTTGGTCTTCATATAGTAAGTGGGGGAAGTATTGGGGCGGTTGAAATATGCTCTTGTTAGTGTAGCTCCTGAACAATCTATTAATGGAGGGGGGTCTATCGGACAGTTTAGTGTTGCCTTGCTTATTGGTAGAGGTACATACCTGGTAGAACATGGCTTCGGACATTCAGCATGCATCCAATACACCAATCGGCACTAATTTCAATAAAATTCCAACTTTCATCGTTGGTTCACCTCTTTTCACAATCCTCTTCCACGAGAATACACCGTGGATGGTGATAGAGAGTTTGAGCCAGTTCTAGAAGTTGAGATTTTATTGAAATGAGGTTTCCTGATGGATTATGGTGGATTGTCTATGTACCAAAATTACCAGAACAGCCTAAGGATTCTTAAAAGGTCTTCAGTCGCTTCCATAGTGGGTCATTTTGTCTCTCAGGTCGCAGCAGAGTCCTGGACTTCAGGTAATTGGACATATACCTGAGCAAGAACTAGGGAGTAGGAATGCTTTGGATTGGAATGGATATAGTGACCAAAGAACTTTAAATACTTTCAATTCATTAAAATGCACTTGTGGTCATAGACCCCTTGCATGCCATAATTCACTAATGGCCAACCATTGACATCTCCCTTTGAGATACTCTGTCAGAGTTGAAATACGGCCCTTAAAATCTCAGTGCAGCTCAATAGGATGTCAGCTGTATGATGAATTTTACTCTACAGAGCATCGGCACAATATAACATTAACACTGATGGTTTAATAACCGACTCTATGTCTAGGCCCTGGTAGGAGGGCAAACCCGCACCGCTACACACCATTTATAGTCCATTAACTCTATGTTGTACCATTGTAGTGTACAACATAATCCATTTTAGAGCTAAATCCCATTAAGTTGGCAGGTGAGAAGCTGTATTTTGGGTTTGGCAGAGGATTTCAAAGGAAAATTCCAACACACTGATAGTGTTGACAGTTCACAAAGGTCACATAGCTATTATATGTTATATTATATCATATATATATATATATGGGATATGCAACTATTAATTTATTTAAAGTGCATTTAAGACAAATTTTAGACACATTTTTAAATAACTACTGTTTCAGTGGAGAGTTTTAGTGTCCCATGGTTAATTGCTGTTTCAGAGGCTTCTCCACCCTTACAAGAATACAATTCTGGAGAAACCCTGAATACTATGAAAAGAGAAAAAACAAACAGAATATTGTTGCATAAATGCATATATGCACTGAAATGTGTGCATAATTGTGTAATAACTGCCTCACAGAAACATTTTTAGAGAAACAAACCTCCAACTGATTGAATTTGGGTGTGAGTGTTACAAAATGGAGTAACACTTAAGTCGTAAAAAATGACCCTTTGTTCCCCCCACCTCCCTTTGTCATTCTGAATATCCATATTCCTGTGCTTTGCCTGTTTGAGCTCTGGAAGTCGTGGCAGCTGCTGTAAATGGAAATAAATAGCAACTAATGGAGAGGAAAATTGCCTGTCAGCCTCTAAATGCCACCCTTAGTACAGCAAGGGAGTATGCTAAGCTGCCTAATGTTGCTGTAATACCAATGGAAGAACAAATCAATAAGGTCCATGCATGTACAGTGACACATTCCCAGTGCGTGACAGCTTTCCTTTACACTTTCTTACCCTTTACAAAAAGCCAGTACATGATGAACTTTGTTGAGTGTACTTGTTTGAATTTTTCCCCTCCTTTCATGAGGTTTATTTCCACTATCTTAGTTTTCTATCCAGCTCAAGCTAGGTCCACTATTGTTCAGAAGTGCATTGACCATGGCCGTCCAGCATCACAGTTTACTGTCCTTGTGGTTAAAGAACAAACCTCCAAGTTAGGTGTTACCAGCAGTTTAAGGTGGCTTGGATAAGCTGACATCTATTGCCTTGTTGCAAATGGAAAAACTGGCTGCCTCCCCAGTTTTTGGTGACATTTTGTGTCCAACCAATTTGCAGAGGGCTTTCATCACACAACGTACCCTCTGGCGGCCATATTGGAGGTCCCCATGCAGCTCTTTTGGCAACAAGGGCTGTGAACAGATGACTGTGTTTCTAAACCAGTGATTCTCAACCGTTTTCATGTCATGGGCCCCTAATTTAGTCCACATTTGGGCCCCGGACCCCCATTTGATAACATTTTGTCTCTCAAACCCAAATCTGAGAATATTTTTATTGTTAGATATGATTTTGTCCAGAATCCGTATTGTAGGTAGAGAGATAACAGTGCAACTATGACCAAAACAGTCATTCTTCTACATTCTCTAATTGTGTTAACTTCTTGTAAATGAAATAATGCTGAAGTTTTACAGTTTTTCAATTTGCTGGGGACCCCCTGGAACTCCCTCAAGGACCCCTGGTGGTCCCCGGACCCCCCGTTGAGAACTCAACAGAATTCCAGAGACATGGTTAATTTCTGTGCTGTTTTTGACTGGGAACTGATAATTTCCTCACTGCTACATCTGATTTTGTGTTTCAATATCAGCTCATTAGCTAGCTAAACATATGGTTCCCAATAGCCATCACTGTCCTCGTGTTAACATATCTGATTTGCACACTAGCTAATGTAATAGAAGCTAACGTAAGTAGTGGCTAATATTAACATCTTTGCTGGCTAGTTAGCTAACAGTTTGTTCGGGTTATGAGCTGACTCTTGTCAAGCTACAACTTCCAACATTTGGAAACCAATCTACCATATCAGGCTGGGTTTTTTTTTACCTCTAACATCACTGAGTGGATCTACAGCCACATCATAAGAATCTTTTTCAGATAGGCTATCTATGTTTTTCTAGCCTGGTTGTTATATTTAGGCATTCTTATCTACCAACCAGTTTTCCAGTGGACGTCCATGTTGGAGCCAGATGTGGTTGAGATATAATGCAACACAAGAGAGAGTGCGTTATTTTAACAATAATAATAATATTAGCTTTACATTGATGTTAAATTTGATCATGTCACTGCTTGATAATTTGGTCTGTAGTGGTGATACTCAATACAGTTCCAAATTACAACAAATTAAGATTGTCCTGACCTCTAACCTAGGATGTAATACCAAATTAGAAAAGGAAACCTGACTAGTTAACAGTAGGCTAATTGTGAATTGTCTCATTATTTACAGTTGTATTTCTCTAATCACCTTGTATTCCCTCTTTCAAACTTATCTTTTTCTATTGTTTGTGGTTTGTGTGTGTCTTTTTGTGTACATATGTGAGCATAGACAGTGTTTCTATGCCTCTGTCAGTATCTGGTCATGCACAGGAGGCTGTCTCTCTCTTGTTGTCTCTTCCATTTCAAATTACTGGTATAAAAGATATCCTGGAATTATGGCGTTCCCTGTTTTGACCAGCAAGTAAACCTCAGCTGAGATGGACCAGTCTCTTACCGCACCGGTGATCAAAGTGGATGCTGACAGTATCTGACATGCCGATAAAACTCCTCTGACCCGCGCACTTCACCTGCTGTCTCCCACCGCTACCGCAGATCAATTTTTATTCCGGGCGAGACCTTTGAGGTTCTCCATCCATATGATAAGTAAATACACACTTTTACAGTTTCAGTCGAACGGCCAGTTTCTCAGGTATGGATTAAACCTAGTCCTCAGCTAAATAAAATTAAGAAAATAAATTTGTCTGATTCTGTTGTATCTCTGCTGTAATTAGCTGGCTTACTCCTCTCTATTGGGAAAATGTGACTTTATTGTTTGTGCCAATTACAGGCCACCATAGAGATCGGGGTTGCGCCAGAGACTTGTTCTATCAATGTTGTTGTAAATCCTGCTGACAGAGGTCATAGATTATTTACTTGAAAATCTTCCGTAGTACAGCTTAAAACCATCTAGTGAAGCAGCAACGCCAACAGAACAACAAAAATGGGTGAAGAGGATAACTAATACAAAGTGGAAGACACAAGGGAGTCAAGGATAGTGATGGGAGAAACGAGGCTTTCTGAAGCTTTGAACCAATTGAACCAATTGCTTCGGGAAATGATTCACTGTTTCGAAATGCTCGAAACACCGCGCGCTGGCGACATCTGCTGGTCAAATGCATGTAAATGCAATGGGAAGACCCAAAACAACACCTATAATGATTCAACGATTTGGAAGTTACTTGCATATATTTTCATTTGAGAGTAGTCTAAGACAGTGATTCTCAACCTTTTTCATATCAAGGACCCTCATTTAGCCCACATTAGATCCACAGACCCCCATTTGATGAGATTTTGTCTCTCGGACCCAAATCCGAGAATGTTTTTTATTGTTAGCTATGATTTTGTCCAGAATTCCATGACTATCTGTATTGTAGGTAGAGAGATAACAGTGAAACTATGATCAAAAGAGTCATTCTTCTACATTTTCTAATTGTGTTAACTTAAATGAAATAATGGTGAGGTTTCATAATTTCACAATTAATCAATTTGCCGGGGACCCCCTAGAATCCCTTCAAGGACCCGTGGTGGTCCCCGGACCCCACATTGAGAACCACTGGTCTAAGATATCCTGAAATAAACAGACCTGAAGTTATGTAGAATATGGAGGCCTTCATATGGTTGTATTTTAATCATTTTCATGATATCATTTGTGTAAAGTATGTATGACAGTATAGCTTATATACAATGTTTATGTTCTATTTGTAGACTTTATAGACATATATAAGAAGGCATTTATATGCATATACCTTAATTTGTGTATGAAATACTGTAAACTTAATTTGTGTAGGAAATAAACATTTGTGTATAAAAGTAGTGTATGGAATAGGAAATTCCGCGTTAGAGTTATTTTTATTCAAGAAAACAATTTGTAGTTGTTTATATTTCTTGCTCCCTCCATTTCTCAAAATCAACTAAATCTTTCTGAATATCAGCCAGAATGACTCTTGTCTCTCTCTCCTGCATGAAAACCCACAACATTTGGCCATGTTTATTTTTATTGTAAATATTAGCAGGAAGGCACATCAGGTGAGCTGCAGGAAACCTGGAATCACTGACTGCAGATCAGCCAAAACTTGTTTGAGTCAGTCAGTAAGTTATGACAACTGATTCGATTCGACTGATTTGATATGACAACGCACCCCCTTCTACATCCCGACCCCCAATCCCCCACACCTTAAAAAAAACAAAACTGCAACATAGCCTCTTTATAGCCGCATTAAAGGCATCAAGTTTAATCAGAACACACGTAACAAAATATTCAAGAGATCACAACAATGCGCTCTCACATTCAAATGAAACTGAAACTGCAACAAAGTTTCAATAAATTGCAACAAAGTTACGCACAAGCATCACTTTTAAAGAGCAAAGAGGATGGATGAGGAGGACACACCACAGGCTCAGAGGCAGATAGGCCCAGCATCAAGTTTAAATTACAATTAACCATACATAACCTAGTGGTTACAGAAATTAGAACACCAGTAATTTGAATCAAATTGCAATAAAGTTACACACGATCCACCACGTCAAGAACAAAGAGAATGACACATGCATAGGGTCAGAAACAGGTAACATGGACAAAAAGAGGATCCCACAAAGAAAATCCCACTTGAAAAAATCCCATTACACCACCATTACATTTTCCCTCTCGCGCACCCCCTAGAGGCAGCTCGAGCACCCCAACCCCTGCTGTAGGCTAAACAGTTGGCTGCTTTAATGTGGCTGGTTACCCGGGTGGCAGGGCTGCTCCGAAGCTCATCTGGTGGGTGGAGGAACGTGTCACACTGTCAGAGGAATTGGAAAGAAGAAAATAACAGCCGTGGAGACGCATTTAGAAAGATGTGGGCTGGAAGTAAGTCCTCACATTCATCTGGAGGAGATTATAGATGCAGATGAGACCGCTGAAGCTCGTTATCATTTGATGCAGGTTTCTTGCTAGTTTCTTCTATGAATTTTGCGCTTTCCACAAAGTCGAGCCACGTTGCTGCTTGACAAACATCTCTAAGTCAATGCCATCTCTACGTCTTTGTCAAAAAAAACGGTCTGCAAATATCTTGTAACTCGTTCCACTTGCCATTACTCTGAAAATGCAATCAGCATTCAAAAATGTCCCCAATTGTCACCTACTAATCACTTTCCCACTGCAGGAGCTCTGATTAAAGTTTTTATCTCTTGGTAAGTTTTTATCTCTTTGTGAGATCGATGGAACCCTCAAAGCATGTGCAACATTTTCTCACGACTGGTTTCTATGGTAGCATACCTCAGCTCAAGGTACTGACAAAGTATTGCATGTTTTATTCATAGCTACCGGGTCTAAGGGGTTTGGACAGTGAATTAGCAAATACTTCACGCAGCACTTGTCTCTATGACGCCCATTTGTTTCAGATGAGCGGTTGCTAAATTTGGTTGCTGTGTGTGCAGAGATTACCAGAGAAACAAACCATCCAATCCAGTTTCACCTGGATCTTGGTCTACTCCCAGGTCTGCTGTTTTTAACTGCAGCCATGTAGCCAATTTTGCGCATGTAAAATTTGGTGTTTTCAGATAGATTCACGATGAGTTCAACTTTCCTTACCATTGTAACTCAAAATAAAGCTCTGTTTTACGTCACTGCAAATATTATCCATGTAAACAAGCCTTGTGTTCTGTCCCTTTGGAGATATTTTGACAAACCCCGTTTGGACTGCTTGTTAGTAGCAAGAGGCCTAGCAATGGGAGCTTGTTGTTTCAACTGACAGCTGACTGAGGAGCCAATATTGTCTGTGGGTCTAGGTATTGCAGGTATGTAAGATACAAATTAGTAGCACTTACGGTACACATATTATAGAATAATTGTGTAATTACATAGAAATGATCAGAAACAAAGTAGTAATTTCTGGTAATAATGAGCAACTATTTGTAATCATAATGTGTAATTTCTCAGTTAAATGCTGGTAATTTCTGGTGATAACGAGTAATTATTAGCATGATAACAGTACTACATTAATGTAGTAAGTTATGCAATCATTACTGAATAATTACTATGTAATACTTTGGAAGCATTTGCTTACCGGCCTTTCCAATACCTATGATGAGAGTACTAGATAACACCATGGGAACTGTACTGCCAAGTAAAGTCAGGCTTGATACCTCAATATTAGACAGATTTTACTGTGTAGTTACTCTATTTCTTGGTTCAGTAGGGTGATGAGATAGTTACCAATTACCACATTATTACTCAATACCTTTTTTGAAAGCTTGAAACTGTTGAAAAGTTGTTTTTTTTGTAGGAAGGAATTTGTACTGTGTTTGAGGTTCCGTGGTCCTAAACATATCCATAGGTTTATATCCTCGATACAGAGGATTAAAGCCTCAACTCTGTGTAGGGAGTACTATGTAGGGTTGGGTGTCATCAGCGTGCTGATGTAAATGTTTCCTAATCACACTACCCAGAGAAAGCATATACAAATTAAACAGGAGGTCCGAGAATGGACCCCTGGGGAACACCACATGTTATGCCCACTGGGTCACAGCTGAATTTCCTCCAAATTAGAAATTATCTAAACCAATTTAGAACTAGGTCAGACAGTCCAATCCATGCAGAATATCCTGATCTGAACTATCAAATGCAGCAGTGGGGTCTAGAGACACTACAGACAGCCTATTGGAGTCACTATTGATTGTCAGATCAATACTGTGCATTTCCAGATGATCACTTAGTTGCTGGAAGATCCACATGTTCAAGTATTTTGCCCAGGAAAACTAGGTTGGGCCTATAATTACTAAGCACTGAAGGATCATAATTACTTTTCTTCACCATTTTGCAGGGGGGAGTTTACTATGTTTAATACATCCGAATTAGATAGACATAAGAATTAGACTCTCTAAGGCCTCAGCAGTGTTAACATTGATGTAGCCTTCACTAACCATCCTCCCTGTGCTGACTGGAATTATAGCAAGGTCACATCAAAAAACACACAGAAGTAGTTGGAGATTGAACATAGAACACAGAACGTCCACAGCAGAGATTAGGAATTTCTGAACCAACCATTTGATATGACCAAGTCTAGATATGACCAGAAATACTTTGGGTGAGGTCAAAAAGCTTAGTTAACTAATAAATAAATTTGCTTTAGAATTTGCAGGATTATCAATGTGGATGTTGAAATCTCCACAGATTTGGCAGGATAGATTTTCCATCAGATTATTTATTTTCTTGAACTTCAAGAGCCTGAAATTACTCGGAGATACCGACTTAATAGTCAGTCGATATTATATCTTTTTAATAATATAGAAGACAACATAAAACCGAGGGCCTAAAGATCCCATGCAATTCCAGGCATTGTTAGGACATGTATACACCTTAGTCGCATTTCTTGAGCTGTGACCAAGTCCAGCTAATCATGTTATGTGGAGGTAGAAGGGAACTGTAGTCTGTGCTGGGTTAGATTAAGAGGTGATTCTTACCAATATTTGTCATCAGGTCTGGTTGTTTACAGCCCCAAAAAGGGCATAAAATGACCATCAAATTTTTCTAAACAACTTGTGCAGCATAATCCAAGTATTTTGTAGTCAAATGATTGCACTGCAAGTCCAAAAGCTCCTAGATCTACCTGGAGGTGAGTAGATGAGTTTTCATTTTGGGGTGAACTGTTCCTTTACTTGAGGCTCATTATCTTTCCTGGCTTAGTATGAGTGGCTGGCAGTTAGAATCAGGCTAACCCTACGTACAGAGAGCACAAAAATGAACAAAAAAAATTAAAAGAGGCGGCATGAATGCATGCAAAGTCAAATGAAGGAGGCAAATGGAGATGGATGGAACTTTGCTCTAGGCTGCATAAATTTAGGCAAAGAGGCATTCGCTCCAGTTGAAAATTTTCAACTTGAGTGAGAAATTGGCCCGTGGCATTAAAGTGAAAGCCAATCAGCTTCAAGCAGGACTCTATCCAGGTGGCTGTGAATTTCTTTCGGTTTCAAAATGGATGAGAAGCTCATGATAGTGGTGTGTGGTTTCCCCTGAGCTTGATGACACAACAGCATTCACTGTATGTAAAAGTCACAAAACCACCAATCATAATGGGACTATAGAAAGATGTCAACCAACACCACTAAACATAATGGCTGGGTCTATCGCCCTGCTCCTTTCTATTGTCTCATCAAATGGCATCAAATGTGCTTGTTTGTCATTTTGCCAATTTCACTGCAAATTTTTCTAATCAGGCAAAACTCATGAAACGTCCTTTCTGTATGTATGTTAAGAACAGTCATCATGGATTCAGTGTTCCCAGTAGAAAAAGGTGAGTAGTTCCAAGTTGAAGCCTTCTGGACAAGAGATCTAAATATCCTGGATTATCAGTATTGTTATTCCAGTATTTAGCATGGTGATATATTACCATTTCACTAGATGTTTCTGTTGGATCTCTGCTCTAATTAGCTAGCTTACTCCTCTCTGTTGTGATATGTGACTTTATTGTCTGTGTCAGTTACAGGCCACTGTAGCTCAAGGGGACAGAAGCGGGGAGGGGTGGGGGCTGTGCTGTTGACCTGTCAGTGCTGTTGCAGCTTGTGCTGGTTGCTAACAGAGGTTGAAGTCATGGATTACTTAATGCCCCTTTAAATCAGGAAAAGTCAAAGTAGCCCAAATGTAGTACTAGATTACTAGAGTAACTCTAAAAATGTGACAACAAAGTATTTCCCCAAGTTACGTGAAAATCCACTCAGTGATGTATGGAAGTCCATTTCCGCCACCTGTTGAAAAACATCAGGCACATTTTTTCAATCAAGTCAATCATCCTATTTATGACTTACTATCTCATAATTATGACTTAGCATCTCATAATTATGACTTACATCTCAAAATTATGAGATACTAAGTCATTATTATGAAATAGTATCTCATAAATATGACTTAGCATCTCATAATTATGAGATACTAAGTCATTATTATGAATAATATCTCATAAATATGACTTAGCATCTCATAATTATGATTTACTATCTCATAATTATGACTTAGCATCTCATATGACTTAGCATCTCAAAATTATGAGATACTAAGTCATTATTATGAAATAGTATCTCATAAATATGACTTAGCATCTCATAATTATGACTTAGTATCTCATAATTATGACTTACTATCTCATAATTATGACTTAGAATCTCATAATTATGACTTAGCATCTCAAAATTATGAGATACCAAGTCATTATTATGAAATAGTATCTCATAAATATGACTTAGCATCTCATAATTATGACTTACTATCTCATAATTATGACTTAGCATCTTATATGACTTAGCATCTCAAAATTATGAGATACTAAGTCATTATTATGAAATAGTATCTCATAAATATGACTTAGCATCTCATAATTATGACTTAGTATCTCATAATTATGACTTAGCATCTCATAATTATGACTTAGTATCTCATAATTATGACTTACTATCTCATAATTATGACTTAGCATCTCATAATTCTGACTTAGTATCTCATAATTATGACTTACTATCTCATAATTATGACTTAGCATCTCATAATTATGAGATACTAAGTCATTATTATGAAATAGTATCTCATAAATATGACTTAGCATCTCATAATTATGACTTACTATCTCATAATTATGACTTAGCATCTTATATGACTTAGCATCTCAAAATTATGAGATACTAAGTCATTATTATGAAATAATATCTCATAAATATGACTTAGCATCTCAAAATTATGAGATACTAAGTCATTATTATGAAATAATATCTCATAAATATGACTTAGCATCTCAAAATTATGACTTAGCATCTCATAATTATGAGATACTAAATCATAATATCGAGAAAAAAAATCTCACTTCATGATGAAAAAAAAAAAATGTGCCAGATTTTTTTTAACCCCCACCCCCCCCCACCTCTGATATCACTGTGAAAGCCAGTGCCTTGTAGATGTAATTGTTTGTGCAGTGAGCTTGTCATTCCGTAGGGCTGGGTCGTGTTGACTGACACGTCTCTCCCTCCTCCCTCCTCCCTCCTCCCTGACACTGCTCGCGGTGCATCTCAGTGTATGATTAGAGATGATTAGGATTTCCTTTGGATGGGGGGGTTGGACATCCCCTTGGCAGAGTGTGGGCACCGTCACCATGGCAACTGTTAGCCTTGCCACTTGGATGAGCCTCCACCCCAGCCAGCCCCAGTGGTCTCTCATAAAGCCCATGCGAAACAGCCCTTGTGTCTGTGCAAACCCTCCATGCTGAAACATAAAATCTCACATCACCATAGTGTTAAAGGCAAAGCAGCTCCCTTTAATATATACTAACCCTATTTGTCCAGCACAAATGATCTGATAGTACCATCTTAATAGTGTTGTACCATAATAGTGCCATGTATATCCTATAATCTTTGTGTTTGATCTGTTTTTATTATGTGTTGTATGTCAAATCGTTGTTATGAAGGCATTCCATCGAGGACCAAAGAGTAAAAGTAACGCTTTCTTGTGCTATCCACCAGGGTCAAACATACATGAATTGTTGTTTTTTTTATCATTTATTTTTTCTATTCCCCAAATCAAATGATAGGGTCTGAGATAAAAGACACATCCACAACGCGTCAGGTGAATTTCTCCACCAGCCGAAACCAATTCCCGGGCGAGCGTGACGCATTAATCCCGGGATCCGCGCAAACAATATTTTTGCCTCACCTTGCGTCACCTTCCCCCCCATGATTCATCTGAACCCTGCTGCTATGAGTCATTACACCGGGCCCTTCGTGGTGCATGTGTGCAGGCTCTGACCCGACGCTCACCACACTAGTATGCCAGTCATGGTCGTTCTGACTCTCTCGTCTGCTCCCATGGAAACTAACGCGCTCCGATGAGGAACGGCGAATGAACGTGACAAGCACTAATCTAGTACCATCCGACAATACATGGGTATTAACCATGTTCTCTACTACTCAGACAAGCAGAGTGCTATCTGCAGCAATCTATCCACTGGAAGTCTTTGTGTTTGTCTTTTCACTGTGGCTGAAACGTTCATAACTCTTCAATAACTGAGGACAATTTGGTATTATTGGCTTATTTGACAGCAGAAGTTGCATATTTACACGATTTGACACAAATTAGGATGCTGAAAGTTCTGTATTGGATGTTATCTTAAATATGTGAGACATTTTCCTTTTCGTTTATGTTATTTTTTCAAGCCAAGCACCTGGTACAAAGTGATGTACGCGTTTACCTCTACCTGTCCAAACCTAACATTAAGATTCGTTGCGTCTAACTTCATGTAACCTCAGTATCTCTGCTCAGAAAATGGATTTTAAAGCCCTAATCCACAATTGCATTATGTGTCCCGTCTTGAAACACTGTTGCCCCAGTTTTGATTTGAGTGCAGGCATTTTTTTCACCGTCAAATTGATTTAGGGATCTATTAATACGTGGTCTGAGAGTGCCATGTGAAGGAGAGTTTTAAATGTATGGATGAAATTCTCATGACCTCGAGAACTAAACGCCACAACTTAATTCAGTTTTTTTCTTGAATCCGTTGCAATTAAGTGATTTAGATATGTATGTATATAGCTAAATCTTTGTATAATTGTATGACAACCTTACGCTCACATTTTAATAAAGGACATTGTTGTATAAGCAGTGCTTCTATGTACGTATGTAATATGCTATAAGCTATGTTTGCTAACGATTCAGGTGCTAATGTTAAGTAGCAAGTGGAGTAGGCTAACGTAACTAATGGTTTGTTTGTTGTTTATTCTCAGTACTGCAAGTGTTGCTGAAATTTCCTCTTTCCCCAGTATGGAGCATTACAGAAAAAGAGAGAGAGAGAGAGAGAGAGAGAGAGAGAAAGAAAGAGAGAGAGCACAAAGGTCTGTTAGCAAAGAGAGGTAAGGTTAATTTAATGCTAAGTAGCAAGTGGAGTAGGCTAATGAGACTAACTGTTTGTTTGTTGTTTGTTCTCAGTACTGCAAGTGTTGCTGAAATTTCCTCTTTCCCCAGTATGGAGCATTACAGAGAGAGAGTGAGAGAGAGAGAGAGAGAGAGAGAGAGAGAGAGAGAGAGAACAAAGGTCTGTTAGCAAAGAGAGGTAAGGTTAATTTAATGCTCCCTGCATCACAAACACTGTGGTGATTTGTTGGCTGCCAGACTTTCCCACTTCCAACATGAAGCAGACTTTCACCTAATGGATCTAAACTCTTGGGGTGCATCCCGAAGCTTTTTTCACTCCTCCTCCCCTGCCTTCCCTCAATACCACTCCTCTCCTACCAGGAAGTCAACGCGGAGGAGACAAGAGGAGGTAGTGAGGGAAGTGGGGACAGTTTTGCTACCGCATCATCCAAAACAGATATCTGCTATTCATGAAGTGACCCAATTTCTGGGTCATAGAGGAAAGGAGGAGTGGAGGTTTGGGATGCACCCTTGGTTTTCCTTTGTTTTAATTTTAACCTTTTCATCCAGGCCTGTCTAGCATCTGTAAAGCCTCCACAGGGGTTGAAGGGGCTGACTTCCTTGCCTGGGTCCAGACCTTTGACTCCGCCCACTCCACCGAGTTGACTGATTCTGGTCTGGCATCGTGACATGAAACAGCGGTTTCTCGGTTGAAAAATGATCGGTCCAATGAGCGCCGGGAACCAAGTGCGCCGGAACCAAGGAGGAGTAATAACAACAATGGCGACCGCTATAGACAAGATAGACGCTGCTATTGAGGCTGTTCTAAATCCATTAATAAATCGGTAATCGTTTTTACTTGGCTCCGTGTTGTCAAAGATGCTCTATACTTTCTGAACCGTCTCTGGTGTTGTCATGGCTACGCATCAGTGTCGACTTAAAATGACGTTAGATTCAGGCGGATACGTCGGTCTCTAGTGATTGGTTAGGGAAAATCGAATCCCCCTCCCCCATGGAAATCGGTTAGAGTGGAGGCAATGTGAGACTGAAGAAGGAAATGGAGTGGAATGAGTTGACAATTCTGTCTGATATCAGGCAAGTGACTTCCCTGCTCTGTGGCCACTAGCTTCCCCTTGGCAGCCACAACCCAGTTCACTGCTGGCCACGCCCACAGCAAATGGTATACACCCCGAAACATCCCCAACATCATTGAAAAGCCAATTTCAGGCAAACAGGGATTTTGCCATGAACACACAGTATCACAGACTGATAATGTAGAATATATCCTAATCATTTATTGTTATTTCAACATGAAAAAAGTTGCATTGTAGCTTTAAAGTTTACATGGACAAATCAATTCCAGCTTCAGGCTATAATAAAAAAAATCACTGGCACTACATAATAGTCATAATAATACTAATACAACTACTGGTATAATGAGGTTTGGCCTTGCGTGATCTTGAGTGTCAGTGACACTGAGTCGTGTGCATGCAGTGACCCCAGTGAAAGAAGCCTGACACATCCGGGGTGAAAGTGTCACTGAGGAGACAAACCAACAGGGACCACATAAAATAGTAGCCCAGGCAGGAAAGCACAGCTGAGGCCTTTCTGCAGCAGGGAGACCAGAGAACAGTGTGTCTATTCCACAGAGGCCTGTTCTCCTCCCCTGACATCTGGCCCTCACACACCGACACACCATGATTTACTATCGGGCAACAAAGGTGAATAGGACACAAAAATTGAATGAAACTTAATATGCTGAATATGGACACAAATAGAGACATTTTATGTTTTATCCTTCATTTCATTTTTCAAATGAACTAATTTGTATAGATAGATAGATATTCATCCCCGAAGGGAAATTAGAGCGTTACAGTAACTAATAACAAGTGCAAAAAATAAATAAAAAAAATTGAGTAACAGAAAAAACAGTAAAAACACAGTACAGTACAATAGGGACACATTCAAGTTAAATACAAGTAACACAGAGCATAAAAACAGTGCAGAAGATAACAGTCAATAAAATAATAACAGATATTTCTGTAATAGAAATAAAACAAACCGTTATAAATAAGAACAAAAAGTACACTTAACAGTTTTTAGATTTAACAGTATAGCAGTTAGAACACTTTTTCTCAGCTGACAGAGTGCAGTTTCCTGTTTGATTCTGTGAATAACTAAATATGAACACGAATACTAAACTTTATTGTCCACAATGTGGAAATAGTTGGTCATTTACAGAGGAATTTGTAAAAAAAAAAAAAAAAAGGTAAGTTTTTGGATTAAATGATTTTGTGCTGCTTTTCATGTAAATCTACAAATTAGGTTTGAAAAAAAAAGTTTTGTGCATACAGAAAATATGTCATGTTAAGAAAATGAGAGTGAAAGTTTTTTGTGTTGTTTTTTTTTTTAGCTAATTTTGTGCTTGGTATACAATTTTAAGGGACCAAATTCTTGTCAGGTGATACATCATTTGTTAACAGTTAGACATAACTGTAATTATTATCCACCTTTTTCATAATGCACAAATCTCACATTGTCATTCTGTGCTCCTACAAATACTCCTGCTGCTATTTTACATCATGTTAATGCTGAAATACATTTGTTTGCACATTTTGCAATTACTTGTTAATTTGTAGAAGTGAGATATTATTGCTGATTTGGTTTAAGTTGCCAAGACGCTAACAGCTAGCAAGCATGTAACTAGCGCTAGCACTTGCTCTTGTTTTTTACTAGTGTTCTTTTTTTTTCACTTTCTTATTTTTCACCCTGTGCCGTATATAAAGACAGCATGACCTTCACTGTAAATGGACTCTGTGTAACACTGTTCTAGGCTGTGACGAAGTGAAAGTTGTTTCACTCAAAATGTCATTTTGTCCAGCGCTCATGTAGCTAATAGGCTAGACCCAGTGTACAGTCACAACTGCTCATATCAGACTGACATGGAGACATTCAAAGGTTGTGACCTCTCTCTCTCACTCTCTCTGTTTCTCTGTGTCTCTTTCTGTGTGAGCTGTTCTGAGTTTATTGATCCCAATTTGTCATTATTGACAGCCGCATCTCGTGCTACGTTCCATTCAAAGTCAGAAATCAGAAATTCCCAGCTGGTAGGTCATACTTACAATCTGAAAAAACATGGACGCCTGTGAGATTTTCTTTACCCAACGTAAAATAGACCTACTGTTCCCCACACAACAGCTAATGTTATGCTAATGATATTTAGCAACGTTTGCAAGCTAGTTAGCATAGAACATAAGCAACTGTTAGTGCAACTTTACATTAAAAACTGATATGTTTAACCATTTACCACACAGGTGTTTCAATAGACTCAACCTTATGCAGTGCTGAAAACTGAACTTAACCCTCATCCTACCAACATATTTAACATACAAGGACTACCGACTGGGGTCCCTGGGGACCCCAAGAATAAACTACTGTAAGAAACAACCATCATAGCAAAATGTTAACTTATTTCTTCTCAAAACATTATTAGTTTTGTAATGAATGTCATCTGAAAAAGAAAACAGATTATTATTATTTTAGGAAAGTTAGTTAATTAAATGATGTATTGTATTTGTGACTTTGAACATCATCTTACCTTAGGAAGAGCAGTATTTAGGGTCACAGAGGAGATCTGTCTGCTGCATCTGTGTCTGTCTCCTTCAAAATGACTGACAGAGTGCCCCTACCCCCCCTGATAGTGTGTGATACTTTAAATTAGGACCCATGGCAAACATGAACTCAATAAATAGTTCCATCTATTAACACTGCATAGGCGGAATTGGGTGCTTTTGACTGGGGTCCCCCAGGACCTCAATACATTGGTATTTTTTAACACTAATTAAAACAGAAACAGAAAACAATGATATGAAGTCATTAGGAACAAATTGATTGACAAAGTCATGAAAAATTGGAATGATAGAATAAAGCACCTGTGAGATATGACAAAAAGTATAGCTCTGGGGTCTGCGGGTGCCCCAGTCGGTAGGATGAGGGTTAAAGGAAAAATCCTCCCTAAAACACTGATAAAAAAAAAACAATAAAACGGAGGTGTATTTTTCTTCTTCCTGTGGATAACTGGCCAAACGTAGACAAAGTGACGTCACATTCAGATATTTTTTTTTCTGTCTTCATGACTCAACGGCTTGGCAGTTCCCTTTGCCTGCCAATGAAATAACTGGTTATTATAGAGAAGTCCCACAATTGAATGGAATATCACATATCACACACCACACATACACAGAAAATGAATGGTGCATTGTCCGTCAAATGAAGATGCACTTATGTCATTGAACTTTGAGATGACAAGAAGTGTTTGACAAATCAGGCCTTTCATTCTATAGTATTTGACACAGTAGCTATGTGCAAACTACCTATTGTCATTACCAGGTGTCACATACTGACATTTAGGACAATCTTTGAAATATTCTTGGAGAATGTCACATGCAGTATTGAGGTCAAATGAGAGAGCTGCTGTATCAGTGGTAAGATTTATGGTTACGGTCGGACTAAGCAGCAAGGCTGCTGAATGTTAAGTTTGACTGTCAGAATATGCCTCATGGTATCTTGTTTCAAGGGTAACTGCCATGCAATCAGCAAAATTTAGCCATTGCTAAAGGACAACCACAACTTGAGAGAGAGAGAGAGAGAGAGAGAGAGAGAGCAATTGGCATAAATTAAATGTGCAAGTAAGCTATTTACAACTGCATCAATAGCCCATATCCCATCATTGTATTAGCAATATACAGTATGTATTTAACTCGTATATTTGTGAAAGTTATTCAAAATAACAGGATATGCTTTTTCTTTCCTGTAATGAGCCGACAGCCTATGATTTCTTTTGACTTCATTCTCAGAGCCAGTGGCACTGGCCCAAACTAAAACTAAAAATATTTTTTAAAGTGGTCAACTGTAAATAACCCTTTCTCGACTTTCATATCATAAAATCTTGGCATCTCTCAATACATGTTCTCTTCTTAGAGCCTGTCTTATTGTAATAGTGTCTTGATCTATTGGCACTTTTCTAAGGAAAGGAGCAGCCTCCTCTGGATATGAGTTCATGGATGAGTAAACTTCAAAAGGCCTGGGCACGATCCAGCTAAATCTGACTAAGCCTTTGAGTTTAAGGAGCTGTTGCCATTGTAACAAGTTACACTACATTTTAAGCTTGATTCAAGGAACAGAAAATCCTGGGCTTATGTCAAGCCATCAACAAACGTATCCAGCTATCTAGCTAAGTGACAAAGGGGATAACGTTGAAAATAAAAATGAATAAGCGGAAGTTAGTGATTTGCCCTGCTATAGACTGAGGGTCGATAGCCAGCAATGATTGAGGGTCACAAAATAACATAAAAAACTGGCTAATCAAGCTAACGGTAATTTCTGTGCTGTTGTCATTTTGTGACCCTTGATCAAATCACTTTTTTGTAGTGGTGACAACAGAAACACAAAGATATGTCAGTGACAACCAGTGTTGGGCAAGGTACTGAAAATTAGTAATTAGTTACAGTTACTAGTTACTTCTCTCAAAAAGTGATTGAATTACTTTACCAAGTACTACATAATAAAAGTAATTAGTTACTAGGGAAAGTAACTTTTGCGTTACTTTTAAATGTCTGCTTCAATTCTCTTATTACACATAGCTATATTATTTTAGTGTTGCTGTGGCACAGTGTGGGACAAGACAACTGTCACATTTTATCTATCATCGTACCCATTATCACTATGATGAAAAGTAAGTAGTGGAACAATAAAACACAATAGATATGTTTTGATAGGTGCATTTATTGTAGCCTGGACAGGCTTCAGATCAGCATTAGTTCACTGTGTGGGCTGAGTTACCGCACCAGTAGCAGTGTTGCCAACTCTTTTCCAAGGAAAGTAGCTATTGGCTGCTCAGAGAGTCGCCAGATGATGTCATACGATAATTTGCATATCAATATATAATGCTGCACTTGTTATGCACACCGCAGCGTAGCCCGTTTTAATATAAGTGCTGACTCCGCCCACCCGGGCCAGTTTCGGCGTACGCCGGTAACAATTACAAGTGCACCCTATCCTACAGTCCCTGCTGTGGGAAGCGCTGTGATCATCAGACTCTCTGGATTAGACAAGCAAGTAGAGAAAACCGGCATCAGCCAAACCAATTTATTGCCAAATGCTTTGGGATTCAACACATTAACTTTGCTTCCCATGGTCAGAAAAAGTCTCCAGATTTGTCACTAGTTGCTTTTGAGAAATAAAGTCTCAGGGAGGTCGGTCGTCTTTTGATTCACTTGCACCACCGTAAAGTCGGATGATCATAAACCGGATAATCCAGTAACGAGTAACGAGCCCATTTAAATTTCAGTAATTGTAATTGTGCTATTTAATAAAGTAATTAGTTACATTACTAGTTACTGACAAAAGTTACTTTGTAACGCGTTATTACCAACACTGGTGACAACACCTGTATTGTGTTATACATTATGTTGAAACACTAAATCAGTGATCACAGACAGTCGGCGGTGACAGAAAGTTGGCTCTTTAACATTGCTGGCAACGGTGAGAACTGAACTATACTCTATGTCAGCCATGGTTGTGAGAAAGGTCTATTGGGCGAAAACTGGAAGGAGGCCTTTTCCTCCGTCTCCACCACCCTGACGACACATCCGTCTCCCAACCCTCCTGTGACCCACTAGATCAATCCTAAAGGTTATTTATGACGCCAAAGCCCAAGTGCCACAGTTTCCATTACATTAGGACTGAGAAGGGGGGGTGGGGGGTGGGGGTTGGAGTGCTGCACATTATGTTATTTAAATAATGAACACATATGCCTTGTCACATCAATAAGTCATGCACCAGCTGCCTCTGAAAGTAGGGAAGTGGGGATTGATATTGCCATTTCTGCAGCTGTAGGACAGTGTCATAATTGATCACTGTAATTATATATCAGCTGTACTTTCCGAAGAAAAAGGAAGAAATCTAAGATTAACATTCGAGAACAACCTCATGGTTACAGGATGACTAGGCCATTAACCCGTACACGCAGAGGCATCCATGGGAACAATCAGCGACACCGTTTCTCGGACACGTATGCAAATAATCAATTAACTTTTGCTCCACCTGCAAAACATATTGACTGAAAATGTTTGCATTTATTATAGCGCCGCAGCCTCAGGGGTCAAAAGGAAAGCAGAGCGCCCAGGCTTCAATTTCAGCCCCACCATGCAGTGTAGCACAGTAGATGACTAATGAGGAGTCTGCAGCACTAATAAACCACATGGTGATGAAAAAGAAACAGTCTCATCATCTGACTCACAAACACTCTGTTACACAGAGAGACAGAGATAATACTGCAGCTGGGTTTCCATCCAAGTAAATATATATATGTTAGGGATGCTTAACCTCACGATACAATTTGATACGACCACGATACGATGTCATAAATAAAAGTTCAATGAGGACAAAGTGTGACTGAATTATGTGTTATTTCTGAGCTACAACTCTAATTCTAACAATGGCATTGGCTTGCTAGAATATAAACAACAATTTAAAAATGTCATTACAAAGTGCAAATAATATAATTTGAATGTGAATTGTGATTACAACTGCAGAATAAAATGGAGCTAATATCGCGATTCATTTTTCTGCCCCACGACACATATTGCGATATATTGAATTTCGAAAGATTGTCCCATCCCTAATATATATATATATATATATATATATACTGTATATATTGCAAATTATGATGAATAGAACTACAGAAGCTGAATGGAAATGGCAGAGTTCAACAAAATTTCCTCAACGTTGCAAAAAATGTGTTACACTAGATTGATGCACTAGATTTTTGTCAAGAAAGACATTATGCGAACTGGAAACATAATGAAATATCTGTAAAAAATCTGTCCACCAGACCAGAAATCTCATACATGACCATTAGTTGGTACTAGATATGTATATATTGTTTCTATAATGAATATACATCTACATTGTGGTTATTTTACCATTAGTTGGAACATGAAAATATCATGCATTGTTTCTAAAATGTATAAGTCTCTATTGTGGTTGTATGACCATTAGTTGATATTAGAATATCACCATTAGAATATCTCTGTTTTTATCTGCAGATGAAATTGTGAAATATGACCAAAATTAACTGACAATAAAGAACAACAACTTTCCCCATTACTGATCAATACTAATCAATTCTTGAAAGACTCTTTTCAGTATTCTGGCTAATGTGTTTTTTGACATTCAGGAAGTCATTTATTGCCAAAGGTTTTTGCCAAATTAGCTTGACAGCTGTATGGAAACAAAGCTAATGAGACAGAGAAAGGGAAACACATGGTGGGTATTTTCTATTTCTCCTCTTTCTATTTTATCTGTCAGGGCCAAGAAAGGTCTTTTCTGTTTTTCCCACGGTGCAGCCGAGGGCATTGAGGCAAATTCAGGTCAGTCAGTCAGTCAGTCAGTCAGGTAACGCTTAGTGAGATGACTCTTCATAACATGGCCTCCAGAGGGCGTCTTTGACTAAGAGATGGCCTGTCTCCTATGGGCTAAATGCCACATTGAGTTCCATGCTGATAATGCCATACTGAATCCCACACAGAGCCACACTCTTTGCTGTCAATTTATAGACATCCTTCGTCTTCTGCTGTCCTACAAACCTTAATGGTAGATCACGTTACTACCTGTGGTATGTGTATTGTTTCATTTCCTTTGGGTACACTGCAGCTAGGTGTATTGCCTAGCAACTCCAAGAAGTCATTTTTCACCTCATGGGGTCTTAAAAATCATATGTAGTTATATTTACGTATATTGAGTTAACACCCATGTAATCTTTTCCTTTTTGTTTACACTTGTATTACATTGGTCTTTTTCTAAAAAAAAAATAATGTAGGTTAAAAGGTTTACCCATGGGTTTCGATGTATGTTGTTGATCTTGATGGCAGTGGGCAGTATGTTGCAGGAACAGTTGATGAATTATTAAAGGGGCAATAAGTAAGGTTTTTAATGTCCCACGGAACAAAATAACCATAATATATCACACACACGCACACACCTACTGGCAGTCTTGGTGCTGCAATACAATATACATTATGATATTGCTTAATTGTTGTCCATAATCTTTTCCATCCACAAAAATTGGGTTAGAATGTGGCAGAGCTTTTTTGGGGTTCGGGAGAAGAGAGCTCGCTTTGTGGAGCGGATGGAAGACTTCTGTGCCATGCTTTTAAACAGGAAAGGGCATCTCAAAGTGCACTTCCACTGACATGTATGTGTCATGCATTGTTTATGAGGCGTTTCACTAAAAGAAAGACTCGCTATACTTCTCCTCTGAGCGCCGCATGAATCGGGACTGGCAGATTGAGATTTCTGCTGAAATCTTCCAACACTGGACGGCTAGATAGGCTGCCAAGATTAGCTCTATTATTTATTAAAGCTGATAGATTCTAAATGTCTTCATGAAAATACCCTGAATCTATCTTTATCTGTGTGTGTGTGTGTGTGTGTGTGTGTGTTCTTGTACTTCTATCTTTGTGCGAGCCAGTTTGAGTTTTAGACCTTCAGAGTGAGGACATTTTTCCGAAGTGAGGTTAAGATTAGAATTAGGATTAAGTTAGGGCAAGTGTGTATGTGTGTGTGTATATATATAGTGTGAATGAAAGCAGCCGTGGTACAGCACTTGGGGTACCAATGCAAAGTAGCATTGAGCCGGAATAGAGTTTCTTCTCACACGCTCTGGTTCATCTGTTTACAGACCAGATTCATGCCAGTGAGATATGAAGTACTCAGCTTTAAATAGGAATGTAGTGAACTGTGCCCGTCTCTGCTAAATCTCCCACTTAGATGATGAAACTTTAAAGACCTGTGTGGAAATTGGGCCGTTGAGGCAACAAGTAGTGATAGGATACAGCAGACAAGCATAGGATATAAATAACAAGGAGCAAATTGAATGTATAAAAGCATATTCAACCAACAAGTACAACATTTTGACATATTAAAGGTCCCATATGATGTAAAACAGGATTTCCCTTGCCTCTGTGATTCTAAAGGAGTTGGATGGTCTATCTAAAAGTGGTGAAATGGTGAAAGTATCAAAACTAAATCCACACAATCCATATTAGAAAAGTGAGCCTCTAAACGAGCCGTTTGGACTTCCGTAACTTTGTGGCGTCACAAAGGTTCGCTCATTATCATTTTTGTAAGAAATAATAGACTAACAAAGTGTTTTTTTCAAGGCGGTTGAGCGGTTGTCGTTGTTTATTACCGGAGAGTTTTTCCCTACCTGTAGCCGCCGGGCCGCAGCGTCTCACATTTCACTCTTGAAACGGTTAGCCGATCGGAACAGAGGGGGTCGTTAATATTAATGAGCCTTAAAGACACGGTGACAGAAACAGCCTGTTCTTGGTAAGGCTCAGAGAGATGCTGGAAAATGAACGTGGAAAAATGGATTGAGAGTGTTTTTGGTACATGACACCACACACACAGCTTTGAAAGGACCTCAAGACAGAAAATAAAACACTGGAAAGTGTAGAATATGAGACCTTTAAGTTGAAATTAATGAAAATAGACAAAACGTCAGTGTTAACAGGATGTAAAATAGCAGCAATCAGAAGCAGCAGAACTGACTGAGACAGAAAGACGATTTTGCATGTGAAAATGACACATCAACAGAAAGTAGAACTACATGTCTTTAATTAGGAATTTACACAGACTGCAACCTTGTCTCCAAATGATGTAACAGCATTTGTCAGAGGACGACAGCAGTGTGTAGACCTCTTGAGAGTGATCCTCCTCGCCTTTTATCCCATTTTTTTTTTTTGCCTGTTCTCTCCTATTTTCGGCCACGCCAATATTTTTTCTCATCATACTGTAACCTCTGGAAAATCTCGCTGTCATATCATTCCAACTTTGGCACTATAGTGACAAAAAACAGGGATTATGAATTAAAAAAAGAGCACAGGAGTGCACTGCCCAAAATGACTGCAGCACACGTTGATCTGACTGCAACTCTGTTCAGTCTAGCAGGAAAAACACTGGAAATTGCATTCAGGTTTACCTGTGTAAAGGGATGTAGTAACCTCAGTTTACCCACCTTTATATTTGTGTTTATTATTATCACCATCTATTAGAGTGTGTCCACCTTTTTAGTGACATATACCTTTGTGATATAAATTCTTAGTATACATCACAGTCTTGTAAGGGAAAAAATATAAATTAAGGCTTTTCTTATACATAATTGATTTTTGTTTACATGGCGGTTTGCATTTGTCTTATGATGATCACCTACTGGAGGTCACAGTTTACCTTTCTTTTTATCAACATGATCTCACAAAAAGTTGTGAAATGAGTATGATACGCATTTTGTTCCAGCACTAGAGGTCAAAACTAAATGAAACTTAAATTATGCATCACCGGTATGGCCTTTTCAAGCCATTCTTCACTGTGTATAAAAACATGCTTAGCCTCTGTGATGCTACGATAGCTTCTGCGAGTTAGCGTCTGTGATGGTAGGTTCTGAAATGCTAAAGCTTCTGTGATGCTAAGATAGTTTATGAGATATAGCTTCTGATAGCTTCTGCGATGCTATAGCTTCTGCAATGCTAACCTAGCTTCTGCAATGCTAACATAACTTCTGCAATGCTAACATAGCATAGCTTCTGTGATGCTAACATACATAGCTTCTGTGACGCTACCTTAGGTCTGTGTTAACACCCTGTTTCAAATTCAGAACCTTACACACATTAACATATGGGACCTACGGAAGCGTAATGCATTCACTTGAGAAAAAAAAAATCGCCTTGTTTTTCTGAATTACAAGATAATCATCTCAAAATTCTGAGAAAAGTTTTCTTGGAAAAAAAATAATTCTGCTCTGTTTTTCTGAATTAACGAGATAATTATCTCAGAATTCTGAGAAAAGTTTTCATGGAAAAAAAATAATTCTGCTCTGTTTTTTAGTTTAATCCAGTTTTATTTGCATTTTACAAATAAAAATGGATTAAACTAAACAGGTGGGACATGTTTGCTTCCATGAAATCAAGCTCTCAAGTAGGAATGAGAGCTTCTTAATTAATTCAGAGCAAAAAACAGAGCAGAATTATTTTTCCCATGAAAACTTCCCATGAAGACGAACAAGAGGCAATTTTCATATTATATAAGAAATATAAAAATCTGATGCAAACTCACTTTCAACCCAACCAATCAAAATGTAAATATCCCAAAAAGCAGGTCAGGTCAGCAGGCCTCTTGAGTGCTTTTCATTCGAGTACATCTCCTAAAATGAAAACATTAGCAGTATAGGCCATGATGTGAGATATTGCAGATGAATAGAGAACTCATTACAGCTACAGTATGTTTCAGCTTTGATTGCGATGGAACACGCCGTCAAGCACAGGCCCCTTGGGCAGAAATGATGTTTGGGTCAGACTCCCTCATCAGATATGCTGGCCCAGCTCAACATGCACACTCAGCCATGAACTGCTGCGTCCCAGTAACCACAAGTAAACCGTGGAGATTTGACATGGTCTGGAGACGCATTAAATATCAAAAAAAGCCATGAAGGTTCTGTGTTCAATCATACAATACATCACCTAACAAGACAACACATTAAAGTGAGCCATAACAAGTGAAAATGGCAATTTTGGCTGGATTGATCAATTTTGAGATTTTGTTTCTATAACTGCTGCAGTCTCATAAAATATACAAACATGACTGACCAAGATGAATAAGGATGTAATTGCCTTTGTGACTTTGTTGGCGAGACGATTAATCTTTCTCATGCTCTTTGGATTCTAAACTGCATAAAGTTGGAAAAAATTAAACACACACTTAATGGGTCTATAAACAAATTCTGTGCAATGGTGGGCCCCCTTCTTGTCTTATGTTAAGCGACTACATTTCCCTGCAGTTCCAGAGTGATGTATATTTATATTTATATATATTTTTTATCTTTATCCTCGTTGGATGGAGGTGAGGACATGACACATTCTGGTGATGTAAGAGGCCTGGCATGTGTATGACATCTAGGACGTTAAAGAGGACTGTATTGTCTGATCTAGTTGACCTGTAAACAATTGTACCAAAACGTATTTTATTTTTTATTTTTTGTGATTACCCTGTCTTGTTGTATTGTTGTTGTTGATGTATTGTTCTATATTCCTACTAAATAACTTACAAGTGCAATTATTGTATAAATGCTGGTTACATTGAAAATCCAACTCCAACAAAGTAAAAAAAAAAAACAATATATAAAAACAACTATATGCATAACACTAGTCTTGGGGCTGATAGTCTCTAACCTTTCTGGCTGATAAACAACATCTCTTTTGGTCAGTTCCAATGATTGAAACCAACTTGTGACTCGGGACGATTTTGAAGACTAAGCACAGGTGATATAAGATTCCTAGGCTGCGGTCGAATAGTCTTTTTTGCTTAGGAAGGTTCCTAACTGAGTGAAATGACCCGGAAGTATCTAAGTGGCAGCCATGATAAGAGCTGTTGGAATTCTCTAAATGTTAAGGAAAGGTGCTTCAATGCTTCCTTACTTAGCTCCTTTAGCATAGGAGACACTGGACCATCCTTTATGAAAGGAAAGGAGATAATGCCGTCCCACAATTCCTTGCGACGCACCATTCAGCCGTTCATGAAAACAAACGATCGTGACCGACAAGAGACGCAGATCATCATCAAGTTACCGTTGCTTATTAAGCATTTTCCATCTTATGTCATAACTTACTAATATGCTTATATGTTTTGAACTTTCACCAATATGTTAAACCCATAGGCGAACTATGAACGTTATGCTGCTGTTGTAAAATGATCAAAGTGAAGTTAACATTGTAGTGTAACCTCTGCTCAGTTTGCATTAGTTATTTCTTCATTCTGAACATTGTTGTATTGCAGCCTTTAGGAAAATCATTCATTAATTTGACTTCAGTCACAGATGCTGAAACCCTTGCCTTAATAAAGGCCTGGATCAGCCAGAACAACTTCAAAGCACAATCAAGTCAACATTTCAAGGTGTTTACTGAGTTGTGTGGTGGTTCTTAAGATGTTATAATATCAGCATATTAACCATAACACAGAAGTCTGTCTTTCAAGAAAAAGGGATATGAGACGTTTTTAATTCAACATGTTTGAAACTTGATGATATGTACAGTAGTAGATTTGTGGGCCTAACATGGTATGCCTATCTTGCATGAATTTAACAATTATTTTCATACAATCATACTAATTGGGATTCATGTCGATAGATATGAGTGGACAGGAGGGTGAGCGTGAGCAACCGTTCTCAATGTGACAACCATTTCCTTTCACTTCTGTGACTGGTAGCCTATATTCCTTTTTTATTTCAATTCCAACCTTGGTGATGAAGCAATACTTTTCACCGGGTCGTCCACGTTTATACAGCCTGCATGAAACATGGTAAGAACACACGGGGTGAAGGATCTAAGATGCTTTTAGTCGTCCATCTTCTGAACATTGTAGTTTAACACGGCAGACCCATGTCATTAACATCCTCTGTCACATAATTAGCTAGTGTAGTGCAGTTGGATTCTCTTAGCACCGCGGTTGTCTTTTCCTAAGTCCTTATGAATTCTCCTTTACATCTTACCTTGACCTCATGACGTTTTCCAATGAGGTCGAGGAAAACTGGTTAGGAAGAGGAGTTAGGACGTATTTTCTGGACTATTCCACCGAACCCCTACAAAGAGGTTACAAAACCTAAGACAACCTCAGTCAACTAAAGCCATAAATGGGGAACAATCACTCATCAAGAAACCGAGCCCTCAACGAAATTCTCCAAGACGAGTATCTCAGGATACCCCATGCATCAGCTTCAGAAGAGCACCTCCAATCAAAGACTAGGTAGTCACTGTCGCTCTTCCTCCCACTAAAGAGAAAACTGACACCGGCCCAACTACAGCTGTGGCAACTGGAACCATCGTAGGAACGCGTTAAGAACAGATACACCATATCTAACAGGATTTCCCCCCCCATCAAAACATTCAGTAATTGCAGTACTTCATGTGTGGTGTGCAGGGTTGAAGCCTGTGTGGCTGTTTTTTTTTTTTTTTTTTTTTTTTTTACACCGGGAGAACCAAAAGAAAGATGAAAGCGAGAGTAGCTCAACACAAAAATGCTTTTCTCCCTTGTAACCCCTCAATACCCTGCAGCAACGCACTACAAAGACGCTCATCATGCTAGTGGAAACTCACTGAAGGTGTCAGGGAGTGAAGATACACCAAGCTCTAACAGAGGAGGGGGTTAGGTTAAAGAAACTGCTACAGAGGGACACATTCTGGATTAATCCTCTTAAACCCACGCAACACCCAAGTTCAACTGGAGAGATAGATTCCTCACCCTTGTATGTAATTATATGTGTATTTTTTTATCAGGTTCATTGGTATAATGTTATTGTAATCTCAGATGTTATATACTTTTTGGTTAGTTGTCTGTATAGTGTATTGCAAAATTGATTATTTCAATTGTTTTGTATGTATTTTGTGATTCTGTCGATCACCATGCCATGTGTGTTGTTTGAAACTTATCTGTGACTTAAGTCGTCTAGCCAATGAGGTCTTGGCTGGTGGCCAACATGTGACTTAATTAGGCCACACTTTATATGTGCATGTTTGTTGAGGGCAACACCCTGATGTAGGCTTTGGTAGCCGTAACATGGAGGTCACAGTAAGAAGGATTTTAATGTCTCACCCTGCATTCAAGTGGCGTCTGATTTATGGTCTGAACAGGTTTCAGACCAGGAAGTGGTCATAATGAACATAATGAATGTCAGTTGATCAAGTCGGAGAAATCGGGATTGTAGATGGAGCATGAATTGGCCGAGTTGTGACGTAAGATTCACTCTTTCCAACGTGGCTGAACAGAGCACAGAGTTGTACGTGAACAGTAAGAAATTTCATACAATGAAGCTGAAAATTAAACACAAGTACAAATTTAAAAGACATGGGTATTCCTTAATAACTGTAGCGCTTTCAATTCCCTGCGGTATTTACATGCATAATCCTCTGAAATAGCCGAAGATTGCGTGCTAGCCAGGCTATCGCTAGCTCAGTTGTTAACGTTAGCCTATAGGCTGACAATGCGTGTAAACAGTTGAGGAAACGTTATGCAGGATATGGTACATTTTCCGAACATAAAGCATGTGAACACGAACTACTCTGTGTATTGGACTTCATAATTCTTTATAAATGTATACATTTTTATACCAGCTACATCACCAATACACCAAGCACAAAATTAGCTCAAAAAGGAAAACTTTTTGAGCAGCCATTTTCTCAAAATGACATTTTCCATGTATGAAATTTTTTTTTTTCATTTTGTTGATATGGCCACTAAATTTGACCTGCTGCTCCTTCACAAAATTAGATTAGAGATTATGTCCATATACATTGTATTTTGGAAATCATCAAAAAAAAAAAAAAAAATTGCCAAATCCCTTTGTAAATTACCAACTATTTAGTAAAATGAAGAAATGAAAAATGCACTCTTTACTATATCCACTGAAAAAAAGTGTTGTAACTGATATGCAATTACACAGACTTTTTTATGAAATTTAGCTAATATGAATGGTAATAACAATAAATGAAAGTCATGTTACTAAACGTGTTGCTATGTGTGTCCATGTTCCACATATCAAACTTCATTCTGATAGACTGAAAGGATTTATTTTTTCTCCTCACCTGTGGTGCCTCACTAAACACACTTAAGCTCTTCCTGCAATATTTCCAGTGAATGTTCCCGCTGTCGTCACTGCACAGTTTGTATCAGCTCCATTCCCCATCTCCCCCAGTCAGAGAGAGCGTGTGAGAGAGAGAGAGAGAGAGAGAGAGAACACCAGCAGTTCATTGGGTTTATTTACCATCAGGACTGCCGCATAACAGTGTTGGGGCGTACTTTGCCGGATTACCTCATCTCTCACCGAGTCTCTGAAGAGTCTTTCACCAAGATCCAGTCGGGTGTCTCTCCTCGTCTCTCCTGGCTTTCGGGAGGCCAGATGGTCCGGTCTCCTGGACAAATCGGCCAGCTGCGGTTTGTACTCCGATGGGCCGCTGAGGAATAGTTGATGCAGAATCTGATTAGTGACAGACAGTCATATCAATGTGGTCACAGCAGCAGTATCGGAAATGCGCCCCCAGGGTTAAGAGGATGCCTTGGCTGAAAAGATGTCTCTCCTAGGTATTCGGTTATAGAGCGAGAACCCCAACACATACATGTCCACACATACTGGTAGATATCAGCAATTCAACACAACAAAACATGTCTTGTGTCTGCATTGAATTCTGGTCTATTGAGGCTACTGTAGGTGGAGAAATTGTTCTCTCTCCTCTTCCATGATGGATTTCTCCCTGTATGATTTTTGAAGGTCTCTCGGTGCAAAATGGCAGCTCTAGAAAGAAGCCCTCGCTCTTTGATTCTGAGGGACTGACACCAAAACCTGACGTGTACCGTTGATATTGTTTATGAGAAAAAATGCACAAAAATGTCACAATAAATTCAAAATGGCTGACTTCCTGTTGGGTTTAGGTCATGGCACCGAGAGACTTTTTTTAAAGTCTTGGGATGTTACATGTGCCTACCAAGTTTCGTACATGTAGGTGAAACAGAAAGGTGGGGGCTTTTGTTTTGAAATTTTGTCCAAGACCCATAAAAGACATTCATTTTCACCACTTCTGACGCGTGTGCAAAGTTTCGTGAGTTTTCGAGCACCTTTAGCCCCTTAAAAATGCGCTCAAACAATTAAAAGAAAAATCAGAATAATAATAATAAAGAAAAAGAATAATAATAATTCCTTGCATTACAATAGGGCCTTTGCACCGAAGTGCTCGGGCCCTAATTAAAGCGATGATGAAAACTTGACATTCATATTTAATGTTCAACTCTTTTAATGTGGATATATCCTTTACCGGCCATCATATTGCACATAGCAGATATACTGCATTAAAAAAAAATCTCAAAGAAAACACCTGGTTAGTATTTGTAGATGATTATGTCACACATAATGATTATGGGGTAAATGAATACTAAAAGCCTTTATTAGTAGTTACTCTGTTGATGAGGAGCTGTCCATAATTTGATATGTGAATTTTGGAAATAATACTTTATCAGTAAAAAGACCTTTATTATGTTTCTAAGCTGTCAAAACAAATGGTAATTTGCATGTGTCTGCTATATGAATGGCGCTGTGCACTAGTTGCTAGGCGACACAAGTCAATTTCAGTGTCATCCAACGGCATCTCTGACAGTGTAATCAAATAGCTTCATACTTCATCATAATTCGCCAGGGGCTGGGTTTCCAAGACATAGAATGAAACACAGTAGCACAGTAGATTGTCAGCTTACAAGTGGAACAGAGTCAAGGAGGTTGTGCACCAAAAATAACATTCAATCTATATCCAGTTCATGAAAGCTTGTGCATTTGCTGTTCTGAACACCAGCTGTCTGGTAGCTCTTTCCTGGGAAAAACGCTCTGCCGCACAGGAAGTGATGCTTTTTACATTTCTGGTTTGTTTGGAATAAATAGAAGAAGAAGAATAGAAGAATGAGCAGTGATAGCCACCATGGCTGAACAGCAGGGTTGTAGTCGAGACCACCTTGGTCGGGTCCAAGTCCAGATCATTGGTGAATCCAGTCCGAGACCGAGGGGGGTCGAGACCGAGTCGAGACCGAGTCGAGACCAAGACCGAGGGGGGTCGAGACCGAGTCGAGACCAAGGCCGAGGGGGGTCGAGGCCGAGTCGAGACCAAGACCGCAAAACTACGAGTCCAGTTCGAGACCAATAGCAATGTGTTATCCAAGGCTACCATTGTATTTATTGACTAAAATAGCATATTTTTGTTTATTGCCTAAAATAGAAGGGAGGTTTCTAAAGACATTTCAACAAAATTAGCATGTTTTGAGGACAAAATTAATTGTAGGCAGCTTGTTTATGTTCATAACATACAGTAGTTGCACCTTTACTTAACTAGAAGTGGATTCATCTATTTCACCTTCTTTTTCTTACTGCTCCACAACCACATGCTGCTCTCAGCACTGACTGAAAATATTCTTACCTGTAATTTAAGAAGGTGAAGATGAAGGAAAAAAGACAGAGAAAGACAGAGCGAGAGCAGGAGTAACGTTACATATGGACATGGTGAGTGTTTTTTTTTAATCAAAATGAAGTCATTGGTTGGGTAGTTGGCATATCACCAATCAGCAGTCACTAAACCTTTCGGTGGGCGCATAACTTTATCAACTGTGAAAATTGTATCATTCGCTGCTGGCCACTTTCTTAGAAGAGATTATAGTTATGAAAACAATAATATTATGTATCGTATGTACCGATTCAAGACCGAGTCATTTTAACTACAAGTCCGAGATGAGACCAAGACTGTCAAAAATCGGTCTCGAGTACTACAGCCCTACTGAGCAGACAAAGAAAAGAGAAACTCAAACTCCATTAACAGAGGAAAAAATCATATAGGGAAACTCGGGGATACATTACTGCTGTTTTTTCTGTAGCTGTGGTCAGGAGGAACCTCTATGTTGTTGGAGATGGAGATGGACGACAATGACTGGCCGATATCCAGTACTTAATAAAAGCCCAATAGCTGCCCCGTGTATCGGCAAACTGATATATTGGTCTAATCCTACAGTATAGTCCACATCAATCCATGGAGAAGTGTCCAGCTGTCGGGCCAGCCAGTGAAACAGCTACAGTAGCAGGACTCCAGGCTCCATTTGGGCTTTAAGTCTATCTGGCCCTGAGCTCCGGCACAATGAAATCCGCCTCTCTGTAAAGTGTAAAAGAAAACAACACTAGGGTAAGAGTGTCTATCTTTTCTTGAATTACACAAAGTGTGAAAAAACACTCCAATCCTGTCAGGCCCCAGAAGCGCTGACTCGACGTGGCAGATAGTAAACACGCTTTTGCTGGCCTTTTCAAAAAGCAGACTTATATTTATTTTGCTGTGTTGCAGGGTCACTCTGCCCTCAAACTCATGACGATTAATATTCTCCGAATTGCTGATGGCATTCGGGACACAACGTGGATTTGTACCGAGCGGCACATTTCCTCCCGCGGCCCGGACCGTCACTCTTTCCTGCACGACCTAAATAGAGAAAGAGAGATAAATACTGAAGTCTGTGAATCTGGACTGGAGAAGTAGGGCAATACCTTATAAGAAGAGTGTAGGCAGTAGAGACAAAGGAGGAAAATAAGGTGGGGGGTATGGATGTGGCAACAAAATACAGCAGCGAACAGTTTAAAGTCATCATTTGTGACATTTTCACATAAATAAATGTCCATTTTTGCTACTCTCTATTGCCGATTGATATAAACACATAAACGCTCATGAAAGCGTTTCCATTTGTTGTGTCTGACAGCAGCAACAGCATTTTGTTTGGGGGATAAAAAAACAGACCTGGCACCCAAGAAAAAGCAAGGATCGGGAGTTTTACATTTGTGAAATAGCCTGCTTAAACATAATCTCTGTAGGGTTTGATCTACATAGTATATCACAGTCCAGTGATTCTCAACCGTTTTCATCTAATGCACCCCTAATTTAGTCCACATTTGGGCCCCGGACCCCCATTTGATAACCCAAATCTGAGAATATTTGTATTGTTAGATATGATTTTGTCCAGAATTCCATAACTATCTGTATTGTAGGTAGAGATATCAGAGAAACTATGATCAAAACAGGCATTCTTCTACATTCTCTAACTGTGTTAACTTCTTGTAAATGAAATAATGCTGAAGTTTAACAGTTTTTCAATTTGCTGGGGACCCCCTGGAACTCCCTCGAGGACCCCTGGTGGTCCCCGGACCCCACGCTGAGAACCATTCCTGTAAGCTACCCAGCAGTATATAAAGTAGTGGAAATCAGCCCCACCTTTTCCAGCTGCAACATTAAAGTGATGCTTACACATTAATGCATCAATAATTATAATTCAATAATATAATATATACTGTATTATTGTGAAATGGGCCATTCTGCATAATGAGTACTTTTACTTTTGTTGCTTTAAGTACATTTTGATGCTAATACTTTTGTACTTTTACTTAAGTAACATTTTGAATGCAGGACTTTTACTTGTAACAGAGTATTTTTATACTGTGGTATTTCTACTTTTACTGAAGTAAAAGATCTGAGTACTTCTTCCAGGGAGCGAGGGGAGGGATGGAGGAGGAAGCCGAGGCCGAGCAGCTTTGCCACGACTGACTGTGGAGTCGCCTCCCGGGGGGGGCAAAACACAGCGGCTGGGGAAACTCACGATCACATCCCCACACACACACACACACACACACACACACTCTCTCCAGCGCAGAGTGCAGCCAGGCGGGGGCTAAGGGAGATCTCTGTTCCTGTCAGTCAGGCTCAGTTAGGCTGCACGCTGCACATGGGACTCACATCCACAGAGGAAGACTGAAGAACACCATGAAGACACAGAACGGAAGCTGCATCAAGCCTCTCTGTGTTCATCTGATAGTTTGATAGTCACTCGTTCAGTTTTTCATTACAAGATGGATTTATGCTTGAAAAAAAAAGCATCGCGGTCAAAGTTTCTGTGGTACCTCAAATTATAACCAGATCCTTACCACAGTAGAGCAGGCTAAGTCTTTGACAATGAAATGTCAAATGCCGTTTTCATTTTCAAATTGTTCGAAAATTGCACTTTAATTTTAATTGTGACTTAAGTAATGTGTGCACAAATGGAAAATTAGGCTACATTGTTCATATTGCATTTTCATTTTCAATTTTCATTTAACATTTGAATATTGTCCGCTGTACAGCAGGTTAAGTCTTTGAAAATGAAATGTCAAATGCCGTTTTCATTTTCAAATTGTTAGAAAATTGCATTTTATTTTTAATTGCGACTTAAACATTGCTTGCATAAATGGAAAATGAGGTTATATTGTTTATATTGCATTTTCATTTTCAAATTTGAATTAACATTTGAATATTGCCCACTGTACAGTGGGGTACGGCTTTGAAAATTAAATGTCAAACAGCTTTTCCATTTTCATTTTAATATGGTCATAGAACGCCCATACGAGTATGTGAAAATGAAAATGCAAATTGGATTATTGCATTTTCATTCAAATTTTCACTCAAATAACACATACATATGTGGAAAATTATAATGCTATTGTGGAATTACATTTTCATTTTCAAGTTTACATTATCATTTGAATATAAGCTATAAGCTTCCATAGATCTGGTTAAAATTTGAGGTACAATTTATGCAAGGAAAGTTTTGAAAGTTTAATATCTACATTTTTGATACTACTATGATACCACAGCAAACCATCATGTTATACCAGAGGTGGAAAGTAACTAAGTACATTTACTCGAATACTGCACTTAAGTACAATTTTGAGGTACTTGTACTTTACTTGAGTATTACAATTTTATGCTACTTTATACTTCTACTCCACTATATTTCAGAGGGAAATATTGTACTTTTTACTCCACTACCTTTATTTGATAACTTAATTTACTAGTTACTTTGCAGATTCAGATTATTAATACAAAATATAATCAACTAATAAATTGTGATGTATTATTATAGATTACTGTAAGATACCCAGCAGTATATAAAGTAGTGGAAATCAGCCCCACCTTTTCCAGCTGCAACATTAAAGTGATGCTTACACATGAATGCATCAATAATTATAATTCAATAATATAATATATACTGTATTATTCTGAAATGGGCCATTCTGCATAATGAGTACTTTTACTTTTGTTGCTTTAAGTACATTTTGATGCTAATACTTTTGTACTTTTACTTAAGTAACATTTTGAATGCAGGACTTGTACTTGTAACAGAGTATTTTTCTACTGTGGTATTTCTACTTTTACTTAAGTAAAAGATCTAAGTACTTCTTCCACCACTGGTTAGTACACTTGACTTGGTTAGGGTTTTGTCGCAACTTTTGCACAGGACTTTTTTTTTTTTTCCACAAGAAATGATGTGTTCTACACGATTCGAGACCATTTTTTCTGGAGAACATTAGCGAACGCCATCTGAATGCAACCCCATTTATATTGTAATCATACAATTCACTGGCTAATGTGATCGCTCTAATAGGCTCAATTAGCGTCTCAATTTTCCAGTTACATAAGAGGAGAGAGCTGATGATCTATGAAAGCACCTAGACAATCTCACTGTACGCTCACATTACTCTGACTGACTGAGCAGCACAGTCATTAGGGCAAGAAATACTGCAAACACATGGCTGACAATGCTGTGACATGCATCATTTATACCAGTGGTTCTCAACGGGGGGTCTGGGGACCACAAGGGGTCCTTGAGGGAGTTCCAGGGGGTCCCCAGCAAATTGAAAAACTGTAAAACTTCAGCATTATTTCATTTACAAGAAGTGAACACAATTAGAGAATGTAGAAGAATGACTGTTTTGATCATAGTTTCTCTGTTATCTCTCTACCTACAATACAGATAGTCATGGAATTCTGGACAAAATCATATCTAACAATAAAAATAAGATTTGGGTTTGAGAGACAAAATGTTATCAAATGGGGGTCCGGGGCCCAAATGTGGACTAAATTAGGGGTCCATGACATGAAAACGGTTAAGAATCACTGATTTATACTGTAAAGCATCCAGTATATAATAATAACACATATGCAATAGTAAAGCAATCCCCATAAACTCACTGTCTTAACATAATAAAAATGTCATTTTTGTGTTTGATTCATTATGTTTTCACAGATTTATACAGTAATGATAGCAAGAAATTGTCACTTATCAATTCTGCAATCAACTCCAATATGTTTTCACAGATTTATACAGTAATGATAGCAAGAAATTGTCAATTATTAATTCTGCAATCAACTCCAATAAACAAAGAAAACTCAAAGAAATAAGAGGAAAGGCACTTACCCACTTATTATAATTCATGTTCCACTTCTATGAGTACTTTACAGAAGAGGCAATCAAACAAGACCAGCAAATATTACAATCAGTATAAAATATTTAGTGTACACATACACATTATACTCAATTCATTATGAATTCCACTCACTTTATGTAAAATGTTTGATATTATTACCGGAATATTTTCAGATGAAGACAACGAGCCATTTTCTAACTGTATGCCTGTGTAAATGAGAGAGAGCTCCTTGCCATATTAGATATTAGTCAGCAGATATTAGATATTACAACAGCAGCCTATTGGGTGTGTGTGTGTGTGTGTGTGTGTGTGTGTGTGTGTGATGCTAAATCCCTGACTACATCCTAGCTGGCTGTGCATGTGGAGATTGCCCTTTTGATTACATCTGCTTTAATAATTCATAATTGGGATTAGGATTCCTGTTGATGGCAGATTTTTACGATTGGCGTACAGCTCTTCTCATCACGCTTTCTGGATGACTATCTCGATTTCTCCATGTTTCATACAAGATATTCATACCCATAAATTTCCAGTTATAGTGTGATTTGCATCTACGTGTCCTGGGGGCATGTGATAATTGAATCAAAGAAATCCATGGGACTCATTTTACGAGATCGGAGAGTTTTTATTGCGATGTACTTTTCATGTATATTTTGTTACTTAACGTGTTCACAGCCACTGTAACCAAGGAGATGTGGTAGATATACAGTATACAGCTGTGATTCCCAACCTTTTTCATATCAAGGACCCCTAATTTAGTCCACATTAGGGCCACGGACCCCCAATTTGATGAGATTTTGTCTCTCAGACCCAAAGCTGAGAATATTTTTTATTGTTAGATACGATTTTGTCCAGAATTCCCATCTGTATCGAGGGATACCAGTGAAACTAATCATTCTTCTACATTCTCTAATTGAGTTAACGTCTTGTAAATGAAATTATGCTGAAGTTTAACAATTCATTCAACTGTCTGGGGACCCCCTGGAACCCCCTCGAGGACCCATGGTGGTCCCCGGCCCCCCCACGTTGAGAACCACTGGTATACAGTATGTCTGACATATATTAGTTTTTCGATATAATGTCATGTAATCATCTAGGGTTGCGTGATGGAGATAGATCATGCAAAACCAGCTCCACACACAGCTAACGGGGCTCACGTTGGGATTGATACGGCTTATTATCGGGGTTCTGCTTCTGCATCAGCCTCGTTTTGACTTCATTTGGCCTCGTTTTTTTTCCCCCTTTGTGTGCTTGTCGACAAATCAGCCTCGCGCTTTGGGTCTTTCAACCGTGATGGAGAGAAACCCCAGACAATATCAACAGGCTTTAATCTGCCAATAACGTGACTGTGTGGCTGTTTATTCTCCTCGGCGGATGAAAAGGGGGGGCTCATCATCTGTAATGGGAAGCCAGCCGATGCAGAAAAAGCAATTGACAGGAAAGCGCCGCACGGCAAATTGGCCACCGACAATGACTATATACCTCCGGATAACGCTTCGAATATAGTGTAATTTTGTGTGTATATACTTTTTCTTCTGAGCGGAGAGAGCAATCCCTCCCTCCACATGTTGCTTTTTTTTTTCCAACTGATTTCACACCAGCAGAGCTCATCCCAAGGCTAGCAGGGTGGCCACTGTGCTATTCCTGGACCACTCGGATTAGACCGATATATATTGAGCCCATATTGAAAGTGGGATGTCCAGTCAGTGGGGTCCTGTTTATTGTACATTTTTTATATTCAGAAACTTTTCATTTCATTAGTTTTGAAAGCATCTTTGCTTTATAGATATCTTTGACATATGCCTAAGACTTTTGCACAGTACTGTATATACCTGGGTGGCGAAGGTATGTGTGTTGGTGTGTGTGTGTGCGCATGTGTGTCTGTGTGTGTGTGCATGTGTGTGTATGTGAGTATGTAGTTTATGTATGTATGTATTTGCATATATACATTTTTATTTTGCTAATATTATTGTTATTAGAAGTGTATCATTTCTTTATTTTAATTTCTGTCTATTACTATTTTTAATTTGTTATTTTTTATTTATTTATTTATTTTTCTAGGCTGTACTTAGTATAAAATGTCAACCTCTTTTACACATCATATTTCTGCTGTTATGTTTACCTTTTTTCATTGATTGTATGTCTGCAGTTTTTCGTTGAAAATTAATACAAATTTGGTAAAAAAAAAAAAAAAAAAATCAATGCAAAGCATTTTTTTTCTTAGTTCTCTCACGAAGTTAATTCAGTCTTCACAAAATGTTGCACACAGTTTATGTGGACATCCTATATTATGGCTATTACACAGAATTCTGATACTCCTAACCATTGGTTAAACCACTGGTTAAATTCCCAGTTATGGCCCTCAGACGTCCCTTCCCCAAGTAATTAACACGGTCGGTGTCTCTCGATCTACAGTCTGTCACTCACGCATGACACAGGCGTGACTTGACTAATCCACAGTCAGAGGTCCGTGGTGGCCGCGGATACGCCTGCCTCCGGAGGGCTTCCTCTTCACACCTGCCTGGATGAGTGTCTCTCGCTTGCCGTCTGGCTGAGATGAGGTCAGCCCGTGGCGTGGGAGGCTGCCTTTACCCCGCGCTCATCTAGATTCTGTGAAATCCCATCGGTTCTGAACGACACGCTCTTGTGAGCCGGTGGTGGAAATGAAGCCGGGGACACGCTAGAGGATTACGGGGGCCCAGTTGACGCCGTATTTCTCCGTCCCGACTATCCGGAGGGGAACCCTGATCTTAGGCTCGATCGGGACCGCGAATATTATGTGAAGGGTTTACAGATCCGATCTTAACCACCTTGATGGGCAGACTGATCTGAGATCTCCTGGATTGTTCACAAATCTGTGGCGTTTTATTGGTTGGAATTTATATTTATGCCTACTGGTGCAGCATGAGGTCACCATTAAAGATACACTGTATTCCAGGAGGTGAAAGTAATGGGAGTTCCTTTCATGGGGACTTTGAAATTAAGAGCTTTTGGGAGCTCCACTAGCCTAACTACCACTATCTTCTCCAGCTCCACTGTAAAGTGTACAGCCCACACTGACTCCAGCCACGGCTTTATCCAAATTCTCTTTTTTTCACTGCATATTAATGCACATTGATTACGATAATTCAACGCTATTGAATATCAGCACAAAATACTGACTATTGGCAGCTTCAAAAGTATCAGTATCGGCCTTCAAAAACCAATATTGGTAAAAAAAAAAAAAAAAAAGTTTCAGGAATCAGCAAGATAATCTCAGTTGGTTGCTGAAGTGTGATACCCCATCCTTGCCTAATCATCTGGTGTGAGCATATTTACAATTTAAATCTGTGTAATCTGCTGTTTGGTGTGATGCAAAGTGTTTTCAAAGACAGTTTGGATTTTAAAAGTCGTCTGTAGTCGGCCTAATCAAAGCATATCAACCATCCAGGGAAGGGATCACCGAACTGCATGGGGGTTAACGTTCATTCAACTGTGGGGTTTTTGGAGATGCACTTGATTAGTTTGATCTAAAATCCACTGATGAGCAGCACGGCTGATTTACTGCGGTGTAAATGTTTCTTAGCACATTAGCCTGATGTCGAATCGTGTAATGTCTCAATTTCTCTTTCTTGTTTTTTCCTCTCATCCAGGAAGCATATAAAAACAAAGCCTGGCACGTACTAATGTAATGCATTGAGGTCTACTGGCTGCACAGCTTGAGTGACTCTTTGCTCTTGTGCTTGGGTTCTTTCATTTCTCACGACTGCGGTTACAGTTGTCTTAGCATTGCTGTAAGGTTGAGAAGGAACTCACAGAAGTCGTTCTACTGAAAAGCTGCCCTGAGGGGAGAAATATTTTGTTAACTGAGGTTACTTAGTTTAGCTGGACCGCGAATGCAGCCTGTGGGGAACATTGTCTGTCAGGACCTGAAACATTTGACCCATGACTTTCTGTCCATAACTGGTACTGGACACTCTTTTCATGTAGGTTCCGGAAGATACTTCCTCCCGATTGAAAGTCAATGAGAATGAGTCAATGCCCTGTGCCCTAAAACAGCTGCTGTGTAGCAGTATAAGGTGTAGGGTAGAGTAGGTATAAGGTGTAGGGTGGAGTGGGTATAAGGTGTAGGGTGGAGTAGGTATAAGGTGTAGGGTGGAGTAGGTATAAGGTGTAGGGTAGAGTAGGTATAAGGTGTAGGGTGGAGTAGGTATAAGGTGTAGGGTATAAGGTGTAGGGTAGAGTAGGTATAAGGTGTAGGGTGGAGTAGGTATAAGGTGTAGGGTATAAGGTGTAGGGTAGAGTAGGTATAAGGTGTAGGGTATAAGTGTAGGGTAGAGTAGGTATAAGGTGTAGGGTATAAGTGTAGGGTAGAGTAGGTATAAGGTGTAGGTCATAAGGTGTAGGGTAGACTAGGTATAAGGTGTAGGGTATAAGTGTAGGGTAGAGTAGGTATAAGGTGTAGGGTAGAGTAGGTATTAGGTGTAGGGTATAAGTGTCGGGTAGAGTAGGTATAAGGTGTAGGGTAGAGTAGGTATAAGGTGTAGGTTATAAGGTGTAGGGTAGAGTAGGTATAAGGTGTAGGGTATAAGTGTAGGGTAGAGTAGGTATAAGGTGTAGGGTAGAGTAGGTATTAGGTGTAGGGTATAAGTGTAGGGTAGAGTAGGTATAAGGTGTAGGGTAGAGTAGGTATAAGGTGTAGGTTATAAGGTGTAGGGTAGAGTAGGTATAAGGTGTAGGGTGTAAGGTGTAGGGTAGAGTAGGTATAAGGTGTAGGGTAGAGTAGGTATAAGGTGTAGGGTATAAGTGTAGGGTAGAGTAGGTATAAGGTGTAGGGTAGAGTAGGTATTAGGTGTAGGGTATAAGTGTAGGGTAGAGTAGGTATAAGGTGTAGGGTAGAGTAGGTATAAGGTGTAGGGTGTAAGGTGTAGGGTAGAGTAGGTATAAGGTGTAGGGTAGAGTAGGTATAAGGTGTAGGGTATAAGTGTAGGGTAGAGTAGGTATAAGGTGTAGGGTATAAGTGTAGGGTAGAGTAGGTATAAGGTGTAGGGTAGAGTAGGTATTAGGTGTAGGGTATAAGTGTAGGGTAGAGTAGGTATAAGGTGTAGGGTAGAGTAGGTATAAGGTGTAGGTTATAAGGTGTAGGGTAGAGTAGGTATAAGGTGTAGGGTGTAAGGTGTAGGGTAGAGTAGGTATAAGGTGTAGGGTAGAGTAGGTATAAGGTGTAGGGTATAAGTGTAGGGTAGAGTAGGTATAAGGTGTAGGGTAGAGTAGGTATTAGGTGTAGGGTATAAGTGTAGGGTAGAGTAGGTATAAGGTGTAGGGTAGAGTAGGTATAAGGTGTAGGGTGTAAGGTGTAGGGTAGAGTAGGTATAAGGTGTAGGGTAGAGTAGGTATAAGGTGTAGGGTATAAGTGTAGGGTAGAGTAGGTATAAGATGTAGGGTAGAGTAGGTATAAGGTGTAGGGTAGAGTAGGTATAAGGTGTAGGGTATAAGTGTAGGGTAGAGTAGGTATAAGGTGTAGGGTAGAGTAGGTATAAGGTGTAGGGTATAAGTGTAGGGTAGAGTAGGTATAAGGTGTAGGGTAGAGTAGGTATAAGGTGTAGGGTATAAGTGTAGGGTAGAGTAGGTATAAGGTGTAGGGTAGAGTAGGTATTAGGTGTAGGGTATAAGTGTAGGGTAGAGTAGGTATAAGGTGTAGGGTATAAGGTGTAGGGTAGAGTAGGTATAAGGTGTAGGGTGTAAGGTGTAGGGTAGAGTAGGTATAAGGTGTAGGGTATAAGGTGTAGGGTAGAGTAGGTATAAGGTGTAGGGTGTAAGGTGTAGGGTAGAGTAGGTATAAGGTGTAGGTTATAAGGTGTAGGGTAGAGTAGGTATAAGGTGTAGGGTGTAAGGTGTAGGGTAGAGTAGGTATAAGGTGTAGGGCAGTGGTCGGCAACTAGCGGCCCGCGGGCCAAAACTGGCCCGCCTGTAATAGTATCTGGCCTGCCAGATGACACTGAAAATCTGATTTAAAAATAAATGTTTTTAAATTACACAAAACAACTATTTCATACAGAATTCAGAGCCTTGATTCATTCACTTTTTGTCGCGCTGTGAGGCCTCGTACCAGGATCCTGCTGCTGTGCGCATAACCTGCTACCAGTGCTTCAAGTTTCTGCTTTCGTGCATCTGTCTGGAGTGGATAGCCAAATTTGAAGTTGCCATGCTTTGTGTCGTGGTGCCGTCGTATATTGTATTCCTTGCAAACTGCAACAACTTCGTTGCAGATTAGACTGACTGGTTTGGCGTTAATAAAATCAGGTAAGATGAATGCATACTTTTCTTTCCATTCTTCTTTGTACATCCTACCTTCGCTGTCAACTTTTCTTTTCATTGCTTTTGACAGTGACATTTTGTCTTGCTAGCTATCAATGTTTTGCTAATGTCTCTGTGCACACAATGTAACCTCCCGCACAATAACGCGGGTAACGATGTAACGCGAGAGTAACGTACGTCGGATATCCAATCCTGAGTCCATAAAATAATTATTACAATACGTTAGTTAGGCTCAAAGAAGTAGTCATTTTCAAAATGGAAATGATACACATTTATTATTAACTGTGTGGAGAGGGGAAATATGAGATTTACACACATTCATGTCTTAAAAGACAGTCTGTCGGTGATTAAAGACAGCAGTCACATTATCAGCAGGTTACTATTATAAGCTGTTTTATAACGCAGCCACAGAGTGGAGCAGGAGACAAAGCAGTAATAACACACTAATAACAGTCTGTAGCAAATTCAAGTTACTTTATTTTAAACAAATAACTTTCTTAAATTACTCTTTTGTACAATATATAATAGTATAGATTAGGAAAAAAAAGTTTTGTTTGGTAGAAAAAAAGGTTCTGTCCAAGATATTATGTTTTGGCCCACCATTCAGTTGCTTGGAAAAAATTTGGCCCGAGGCCAAACGTACTTGCCGACCCCTGGTGTAGGGTATAGGGTGTAGGGTAGAGTAGGTATAAGGTGTAGGGTAGAGTAGGTATAATGTGTAGGGTATAAGGTGTAGGGTAGAGTAGGTATAAGGTGTAGGGTATAAAGTGTAGGGTGGACTAAACCTAATTCTAATCTCAATCCTAAACCCAAATCCTAATCCTAAACTAGACCATTGACGAAGTGAGAACCGACCAAAATATCATCGCTCTGAAGATCGAAAAGTCAAATCGGTCATCACGAAGATAGAAGTACAAGAACACACACACACACACACACACACACACACACACACACACACACACACACACACATATACACACACACACACGTGAGAAGGTGCCATAAATTCGCTGTTGGTAAATTATGGTATTATGAGGTCTAGTAAATGGTCTGGAGCTTTGTGTTAAATGGGTGAAATCTCTCTCTCTCTCTTTCTCTCTCGCTCTCTCTCTCACTCTCTCTCTCTCACACACACACACACACACACACACACACACAAACAGGGATTACCAGTGAGCGAATACTTTCTCCGAGTTTGAAAATACACTGTGTCCCTACAATTTTGTTTGAGGAGTATGAATGACTGGGCAGCCTGACATTTCATGCTGAGATAACCACAGAATAAGAAAGTGAACGGCACACACTGTCTTAAATAGCAGTGTGGAATCAGTGGAGAAGCCACAATCCATCTGAATAATAGATAAAGGGCCATTTTCCCTTTACATTATACAGTACCTCATCCAGTCCCCATCATGAATCTGAAAATAAAATGCCTGGCTGTCACTGATGTTTTGAGTTTTGGTCTTTTAATCACCTGGATCCAAGCTTCATCTTTATCTTCATTCAAACTCCCTGTACTGCTGTCTTAGCCAGCACAGAATATCCAGGTTACAGTTAGTTGCTTGCTACTGTAATACTAACTACCTGTATTCTAAATGTAACTATTCATTTAAATGGGTCCATTCCCTGGGGGTTTAGGTCTTCACATATAGTCAGTGGTGGAAGAAGTACTGAGATCTTTTACTTAAGTAAAAGTAGCAATACAACAATGTAAAGATACTCCATTACAAGTAAAAGTCCTGCATTCAAAATCTTACTAACTTACGTACATAAGTATTGGCAGCAAAATGTACTTAGAGTATCAAAGTAAACGTACTCATTATGCAAACTGTCCCCATTTAGAGAGTTATATTTTTCATAAATGATTGGAATATTAATACTGATTTATTGACATACATGTACATGTAAGCAGCATTTTAAATTTGTCAGCGTGAAGCTAATCTTAACAATTTATCTATACTTTTGGGTAGTCTAATCTATAACAATGCTATTTTATAGTTACTGTATAAAGATGATCAAATGTTTTAAATATAAAATATTGATCTGAAAAGTAACTAGTAACTATAGCTGTGAAATAAATGTAATGGAGTAAAAAGTACAATATTTCCCTCTAAAATGTAGTGCAGTATAAGTACAAAGTAGCATAAAATGGAAATACTCAAGTACAAGTACCTCAAAATTGTACTTAAGTACAGTACTTGAGTAAATGTACTTTGTTACTTTCCACCACTGCATATAGTTCTAGGTGGGAGAGAGGTGGCTTGCAAACACAACTTTCAAAGTTGTCCCCTCCTCCCTGCGGTTGCCAGAATGCTAAAAATATAAACGGTAAAAAAGTGAAACGCCAAGCAGACAAGGTACGTTCCAAAACCAGAGTGAATCTGGTGTTTGCTTTCACCTGTTTGGGATAAAGAGTGACGCAGTGTTGGCCTGTTTTCTGTTGGACAGGTAGGTGGCGGTTAGCTTTTCTACTACAAAGAAGCTACGCTAACAACGGTAGCTAGCTGCCAGCTCACAACACACACTAGCTCTGTCCAGAACTCCAGTTACTCTGTATTAGAGTTCGGGACCGCTACGGTAGGCAGTGAGGCTTTTAGATATAAAACGTACACACACACTGCCAAAATGTTGACGCCCTAAACGTCCCGAACATTCAGAAATAAGAAAATTCAGGCAGAAGGCAGAGTCTCTGCAGACACACACACTGTCACAGACTACCAATGGACCATAAGTAATGATTGAGTAAGATAGTTTTTGGATGAGTTTATGCTATTTCAAAGGGGAAAATCCTGCTCAGTATGCCTTTAAATGTAAAAAAAAAAAAATAATGTGGGCAGGTTTATAGTCTTCGTCCATAATCTTGGATGTGAAAATACATTCATGACACATCAAAGCACATGACACGTCAAACCACGCTTCTTTATCCAGTCTCCCTGTTCCTCTAATATTCAGCCCCCATTTGCTGAAAATAGCACTCAGCCGAGTGACACTATGAAATATCTCCTGTCTCACTTCCAATCACAGAGATGAGAAGAGTGGCTTTGTTGAGGAGAAAAAAAAAAAAAAAAATCCAGATTCCCTCCCGCCAATATGGCTAAAAGCCATGTGTGGTACCTTTTGCTACGGGTCACAAACTTCACCCCATCTCCTTCCCATGTATAATGCAATAGTCGGAGAGCAGGAAAGGTTTGCTTAAGGCAGACAATGGCAGGGGACAACAGCACATAGGAAAAATGAATGGAGGAAGACAAATATTGCCAGACCGCAACGTGAGCTCTCCCTGTATGGCTTTGAGTCCTGATTCATTTTAGCATTCAAAATCATTTACAGTCTATGGTTGTAACGTTAGGTCTGTCTTGCATGAGTAGTTCTAGATTGTCTCTCCTACTTGAGAAGACGACACAGCCTTGTACCCTCGCCTTTTTTTCTATCTATGCTAGTTTTTTTTCGACACAGCTGCTATTCGTTTGAGCCAATGGGTAATTCCGTAGTGGTTCAGGTCATTCAACGTTTGGAACTCTCCGAATAGCGTGTCACGTGACAATGTGTATGCGAAAAATCTCTGCTTTTGCTTCCAGAACCTGGAAATAGTCATGTACATGTCTTCACGTCTCAACTCTACTTAAATGCAGTGGTGGAAGAAGTACTCAGATCTTTTACTTAAGTAAAAGAAGAAATACCACAGTATCAAAATACTCTGTTACAAGTAAAAGTCCTGCATTCAAAATGTTACTTAAGTAAAAGTACAAAAGTATTAGCATCAAAATATACTTAAAGCAACAAAAGTAAAAGTACTCATTATGCAGAATGGCCCATTTCAGAATAATACAGTATATATTATATTATTGAATTATAATTATTGATGCATTAATGTGTAAGCATCACTTTAATGTTGCAGTGTTGTCACATTGGGTTCTCTGCCTTTTTCCCATGGAGCAGCCGGGGGCATCACGAGGCAAATTCAGGTCAGTCAGTCAGTCAGTCAGTCAGGTAACACTTAGTGAGATGATGCGCTTCGTCAGATGGCCTCTAGAGGGCGTTTTTGACTGTGAGATGCAGTGTTTCCCATACAGAGGCACAAAATCAAAAGTTGGTCTGTATAGAAATGGATCTAAATGGATCTCTAATGCACCTGATTGCATCACGTCATGTCTGTAATTTGGAGATGTACAGACAGCAGACCAGCAGCATTGAACTCAATCCACAGAGTCTCCCAGTGTGAAAACAAAAGTGAAACTTAATATTCCACAGTCAGTAACAGGGATTTGCAGACAGTAACTCGTCTTCGCTGCCCTGCAAACTTTAACAGTAGGTGACGTCATCTTGTGGTATTTAAGTAACGTTAGTGGAATTAGGTAATGTAACCGTGTTGCAGTGCTTCAGTGCATAGAATTGAACACACACACCGTGGGTCTGTACAGGATCTGTTTTTCTTCACCACCAACAGAGCTATTTGAATCTGGTAGGTAAAACAGTGACAACATTTACATTTCTGATGCATATAATAATACAACTTACATGTTAGCCTAATTATACTGTGCATCTGCTCACAATAATCCATTCATTCATTCGTCCACGTTGTCAAGGATAACTTTTACATTTGCCGGGATTCATATTGGAGGAATATGCAGGTACTCAATAAGTCAAAAAGCGGTATCACAGTATAAAACATAAAAATCCTTGATGAGTGAAATTCGACTGGATCCTCCCAGGGAACATTTCTGTCCTCTATTTTGGAATGGTGTATCTAGTACAAAGCTTTCAGATTGCACTCTCATTTGCGAGCGGGGAGGAGGGGGGGGGCTTTTTAACCTCGCACATCTTCACACCCCATAATCACGTCTCACCAGGAAACGACAATTGCCTTTTAATTCGACCCTCCCAAACAGCGCGCTCATCCAGGCACCACTGATTTTTTTCCTTGACTAGCAATCAGCTTAGCTGGTAATTGGTACCTGAAGACAGAAGCAGGAAGAGAGGGAGAGGCTAGAGGGATGTGGGATCCCGCACCAGCACAAAAGAAACCTCAGTCGGCTATAAACTACCATTGGATAACTCATAACTCCAAATTAGCCTTTTGTTATACTGTACCAGCTGCCTCCTACATGTAGAAAATGTCTCTGGGGCTAAACAAAAGTATCAACAATGAATAATTAAATATCAAAAGTGTGTGGGAATTAAAGGAAAAATGTACCAGTTTTTCTTCCTAAATAATTGACCTTTTGGCGATCCAATAACAATATGCCCAGGCTGTCAGTGTAACATTCAGATAAGAATAAACAATTTGTTTTCAGGTGTTAGCACAGAGTCTCTCCAGAGGCTTGCGTAGGAGGAGATAAGTTGCATCAGTGTTGTTGCAATCCATTCTGCTCTTACAGAGGTCACGGTACACCCTTAAAAGCAAGATAATTTTATTTTCTTGTTTCCTTTTGTTACTGTTTTGTTGCCCTCTTCTAAAACCACAAATTTATGCATTCATTCTGTCCTTGGTCTGTCATGTAATCTTTCTGTTGTTCAGAGGGAAAGTGTTCACCTTCACCACGCACAGTGCTGACTGCTACATCAGTCTCTACCCTCGGCTATGAGAAGAGGACAAAGGACGTCCGTGGCCACGCCTAGCTTTGACATTGGCTTCTTAATTGGTGCAAAGTCAGAGCTGGTCTGCCCTTGGGTTGAGTCAAGTTACGTATTTATTATGAGCTGCAACGTTGAGCTGGATGAAAGGCATTTCCTCTCTGCCAGTGATTCTCAACCTTTTTCATATCAAGGACCCCTAATTTAGTCCACATTGGAGCCACAGACCCCCGTTTGATGAGTTTTTGTCTTTCGGACAATATTTTTAATCGTTAGATATGATTTTGTCCAGAATTCCATGACTATCTGTATTGTAGACAGAGAGATAACAAAGAAACTATGACCAAAACAGTCATTCTTCTACATTCTCTAATTGTGTTAACTTCTTGTAAATGAAATAATGCTGAAGTTTAACAATTCATCAATTTGCTGGGGACCCCCTGGAACCCCCTCAAGGATCCCTGGTGGTCCGCGGACCACACGTTGAGAACCACTGCTCTATGCACTATGCTTTGTTGAATCACTATGCTGTATATAATGTGCAGTTGTATAAAGTTAGCTGCCAAAAAATGAGGGGTATGCCATGCATTTTCATGACCAGTTTTAAAGAGGAACTCCACAGTAAAACACTTTTTTTTAAGTTGTAAACTGGTATTTCGTACTATTTAGTTATGAAATACAACAAGGCCGGTCATATTGTCAACATCTAACCTTGGCTCAATTCACCTTCCAGTGGGTTAATAAGCAGCTGGTGTTCAGTTGGAGATGCAGCCGTCTACAAAGACAATTGTCCTAAGATACGTAATTTAAACAAAAAAACAAAAACGTTACATATCTCAATATAAAGATATATTTGAGACACACCACCCTGTTCCTCTTCTCACCAACCCCCAACACCCTCCTCTCACCCGCTCTTCATACACACTTTCTTGCATTTTTCAAAATCGCGCAATAGTTGGAGAGAAGCTCAAACTGGGTGCAAAATTACTCTTTAAAGGAAAACTTTTTTGATGTGGACCCTATTTTCCCATCATTTTCCATTTTATATGTAATATTTATTTAGTGTCAACAAGCACGGCTAAGGCACTTCTGGGTTCTTTTTGACCACTATACTCAAAACTGGTGCAACTCTACTCTGGAGAAAAATTACAAAAAAAATAGTGTTTGGGGGTGTAAACAGGAGTTTTTTGAGGGAAAATGGAGTAGGATTCTTTTGTTTTCCATCAGGAAAGTCTGAGCAGGCAAAAAAAAAAAAAAAAAAAAAAGGACCTGGAGCAATAAAAGTGCTGCTGCTGGCCTCATAAGTTTGCTGAGCAGGCAAACAGTTCACATTGGAATTGTGAAAGACTGGCAACCATCAAATCTTTGCAGATGACACTATGTAGATAATTCAGATTGTAGCTAAGAGGAATTTAGCTACATTAGCTATGTCTGCTTTAGCCATTCTAGAGACATTAACCTAGAGAGCTGAATGCCACTTAATCTATCATCGATGGATGGCTAAATATTAATACGTTTAGTCTGCTACATACATTAGATTTGGTGGCATTCAGTTAACATGGAAGCTAAAGTGAGTTGTAGCTAGCGTTAGCTAACTTAACTAACATGGCACACCAAGGTTCATAGTTTGCTGAGCTTTAAAGGTGCTGCATGTAGCATTTTAACATCAGTCATTCATCACAAATCATTGCCACATTAATTTTGAGAGAGTGTATAACAAGACCATCTCTACATTTCACATTGTGTGCCACTGGGTCTGGATTGCTTTACGGCAAAAAGCAGGAGGAGGGCGCTGCTCTTCCAACACAAATGAAGCTGAAACATTCAGTTTCTGGCAATGGCAGATGGTGGAAGGAGGGAATGGCCAATGGAAAAATCACTTCCAACATGTTTAACCTCTTCAGTGATGCCAAAGATGCCGGGGGGGGGGGGAAGCAGTGGGGCATATGGGAAATGTGCCAAAAATGCATGTTATTTGTTACAAGTCTGGTCCTGCTGTAATCCAATATATTGCACAGGTGTTAAGAGTTGCTGACAAGACTTGCTTGGAGACTGATGCATGAAGCTGAAAGCACCAACTCAGCCAAAAGTAATCTCCTTTCCATCTCTATGTAAATCTATATTAGCTATTCAAAATGTAAGCAAGTAATCTGAGTTATTATTCTGTCGGAACTGGTTTCGAAGCGGCAGCAGAAAGACTGACAACACCATCTGGGCTTTTTCCAGGCACTGCTTTATTCTCTCACAGTGTATTGAGTTAGTAATCACGATACAATATGAACAACATTTAGAGAGAATGACATTGTACACGGATGAGAGAAATGTTTAAATATGGCTTGAGTCGAGCGCAATCCATAGCATTATTCCAATCTTTAACAATATCCGGTATGGCAAACAACCTTGCTAACATGTTCACATAATACTTGAACCATGTCTTTGAGGTTGTCGGGCTGAAAAATACAGCATTTTAGATTTAGTCTTTACAGCTACTTACAGTGAGGGTATGCAACATATTTTATGAGATGTAACGAACGGGCTAAAAATGAATCATTTGAGCTACACCTTACAGAGAATGACGAGTGATATAATCTCATATATTTCTTTATGGATTGGATGTCATGAAACCAATCATTACGCCAATTATGAAGCCAAGACAGTGGAGGAGACAGAGAACTGAAGGACCTATCGAGAAACTACTGTACAATCCTAACATGATGTGCGGGCTGAAGCCATCGACGCTAACCACGAGACACAGCTTTGTCAAAAAACGTGCAAAACTCTTGAAATTATGTTCCTCAAACAATGAAGCTACGACACATCGGGCTATCGGAGAAGTTTTACGCCCCGAATAATAAACAGTGCTTGCATTTATTACGCTGTTTAGAACCTGTTTGTATTGTAAATATTAAGCACATTCAGTTTGTTACATTAATTCGTGAGGCGTTATTTCCCCAAATATTCGGTAGCAAATGCATTCAGTAGACTATTAAAAATATCTTGAGAACAGTGCTATGTTAAAATGCGATACGCTATATTTAAAAGCATTGTCAGGACAAGAGTCAGGCTAACAGAATTGCCTTATGGTACAGTATCAACAAGCCTGCCGTGGCTGCTATAAATGCATTAGAGGAATATTTTGGTCATTAGCGCAAAATGTTCCCAAATTTGCTTTTGCTACTAACTACTAACAATTAAAAGAGTAATATGTTCAGGAGTAAAACTGTCTGGAGGCAGCAGCAAAAACTTCAGGTCATATGAAGGGTTGCTAGATATGTCTGTCTGCTGTGTGTTTAGTGACTAATAACTCTTGCAGTTTGCTTAAAGGTGGGGGCAACTTAGAGGAACTTTTGCACAAATAGAGAGCCTAAGTCCCTCCCCATTCCGGTGGACCACCATGGGACCTTATTTCGGAAAAAATACGTACGGTAGTCAATGGCGAGAGACAAATAATTGTTTGATCCCGTTTGAATTGTGCCATGAATTACACGTTTTGTCAATTTAAAAGATCATTTTGCAAGTCAAGAAAGTGGCAGTTTGTCGTAAAACTGTTGAAGTACAAGTATGTTTCCTTCCATGTTGGTGTCGGTGATGTGTATTGTGCGGGACGAGAGATGTAGTTCACTGAGCGAGTTTCACACAAAACTAAACGTTACTTTACTGTTTTACGACAAACTGCCACTTTCTTGACTTGCAAAATTATCTTTTAAACTGACAAAACATCATATGTGTAATTCATGGCACAGTTCAAACGGGATCAAACAATTATTTGTCTCTTGCCGTTGATTAGCGTACATATTTTCTCCGAAATAAGGTCCCATGGTGGACAGCGGAAGGGGAGGGGCTTAGGCTCTCTATTTGGCTGTAGGGATATTTGATGTTTATTATTCTCTACACTTATCGGTTTCAATTTCATATGTCTTGCAGTCTGTGTATGGCTCTTGCCACTTTTCTTACACTTGTCTGTGTGAATGCACAGTCCAATAAAACAAGCTACTTGTGAGTCCATGTGACTTTTGTTGCCAGTGTGAACCTCAACAAACCAAACGCAAAGAAAAATGCAACAAAGCAAACTTTTCCTCTTCGATTCAGACCAAAGAAAAGAAACTGTAGGTGTGATTGCAGCCTTAGAAAGTAGACTACAGTGTATAAAAGAATGTGGCTTGGTGATACATTCCCTGTTAGGTGTTTGAATGGCTGACAACTTGGGTTTACATTTTGCTGGCTGTAAAAGCAGCATGGACAGCTCAGACATTAGGTTAGTTCCTAATAGTTATTTTATCTTGAAAAATCATAAGCAAACATTTGAGAAATCGTTACTTCTCTTGGCAAAGTGAAAATGCTGTTTTCAGTTTCAAATACATTAAGGTTTTATGTAATCGGGATTGATCTGCAACATGACCAAACAATACATGCTACAAAATAGTATCTGACATTGTCTTTGGTGTATGTGAAAATTTAAAGTACCGCGCTTATCTAATTTTTCTGTAGTTATTTAATGGGCAAAACGTGTTGCCATAGAATCTTTTTTGGTATCTCTGTGTTGTCTGCATGTGTTCCAGCAAGAGCTATAGTAGTTGAGACAGCATGAGAAAAATACTTGCATGTAGTATAATATCTGCAACTATTCTCTTCTCATTGTCTTTTCAAATTAAGCAAAAAAGAGAAGCCATGGATTTAGAGCTCTAGATGGACGCACAGTATACTACTGGTGAACTAACAGACCTAATAGAGTATATGTTTTAGAATTGGAACTGGATATTTTTCAAAATACTATTTACATGCAATACCCAGTGACTTCAACTTGATAAATAGAATCTAATATTAGATAGATAGAGATACTTTTTTTTTTTTATTTCTGTCTTTGTACTGATATGTAGCGGAAAAGTAAAATATATCTCTCGTCTACGCTGCAATAAGTCAATCCTCCTATTTCAAGGAAATTAGCTATTCATTTTTTTCTGTCAAGAATTTATTGCTTCGTGATGATATTGTTTTATGTTATTGAAAGCTGCCATTCAGAGACTATATCCATTGAAAATTTAATGTACAGTAGTTCCCAGAAAATGCTGTTGGAAATATTTCAGTATGCATTTAATTCTATACATCTCTTGTGGTGCAGATTTTGCATTATTCTGAAAAAAAAAAGTCTGTGGGGAGGCTAAAATATCTGTCAACATAGTAATAAACAGTTTCTTGTTCATACATGCAACAGAACGGTATAAAAGGAAATTCATGTCATTTACGAGCTTCATTGTATTTGTGTCATACCTGTCCAAAATGGAAATTTACAAGAGGATACTTCAACTTTGAGCTAAATTTTTTAAGAGTGAATGAGCATTTGTCTGAACATTGCAGCAATGACATTTCTATCACTTTACACAGATTGTGTAAGTTAGAAAGTATAAAATCTGGCTGCTGGAAAAACAACCATATTTGTTTATTACAATTCACTGCTTCACAGAGGTTACAAATCCATACCATGCAATAGCTGCTGACCAAAGAGTAGCCTCACTAACTATATTGCTGTGAGGTGTTGCCTAGAAAAATAGAACGCTATGAGCATCGGAGTTGTTCAAATATTTAAGAGAGAGTACAATATTACCCACCCAGTATTACAGCTGCAAAGTGCAATGCACTTTCCCTTTCCTATTCCTCGACAATAGCACGGCGGCAGAGAGTAAACAAACATTTGGACTTTTTTTTTTTTTTTTACTTTGATGGCAATATCTCCTCTTTGTGCAGGTTGGAGTTTGAGTGATACAAACATTCCTCGGAGGCAGAGCGGCTCTGGAGGCAGAAATAATCAATTTTTTGGGGGAATTAAACCTCAGTGGGTGGAGTTAAACCTCAATGGGCGGAGCCAAAGAACCACAGTTTTTCTGGGTGACTGAAGCCCAGTGAAAAAGGCAAGGAGTAAGAGAGGAGGTAGCTAATATTATGAAGCCTAGCGCTCTTGCTACAAAGTGGAAAAAATGCAATCTAGCCATACTAAGTTCAATCTCTGAACCCATCGTCTATCGGTCTGACGACGACTAGACTCTGGGGGCGATGGACAATATTTGGGGGTTTCCGGTGTAGCCAGCGGACATCCGGGCCAAGACTTCCTCTTCCGTGCGCCGGTCATTGTTTACAGTCCGATTAGCAACTTGAGATGCGAGAATGGAGTCGGAGTTGAGAGACGACGTCTCATATGCAGATATCTGTTCATAGAGATTAGCCGAAATGTCGTCTGGACCTAAAACACCTACAAAAAGTATCGATGTTTGTGTGTTGTGTGGAGAAACGTTCGACTCTCGTGTCTCAAGTTGCTAATTGGACTGTAAACAATGACCGGCGCACCGGTGTAGCATGGCCGTCGCCCCCAGAGTCTAATCGTCGTCAAACGATAGACGATGGGTTCCGAGATTGTACTAAGTTATCTAGGTTAGCTAGTTAGAATAGCTGCCCTTTCAAGTTCAAACCAGCCGTACTAGCCTATAGCTATCTAGGTAAGCTAGTTAGCTAGCCTGCTGGCCTTTCAAGATCACAAATGCCATGGTCATGAATGAGTGAAAAAAGAAGGCATTGCCATTCATATTTTGACCAGAGTTCCTTCATTGCTATACAAGTTTACCAGTTAGCTAGCTCCAAAAAAAACTGTGCTCTTTGGCTCCACCCATTGAGGTTTAGCTCAACCAATGCGATTATTTCTGCCTCCAGAGCCGCTCTGCCTTTGAGAAACGTCTATATCACTAAATCTCTATTCTGCCCTCTGTGGCAGTGGTTTTATAGATACAGATACCCTATCCAGTACACCAGGTTGAAAAGGCCAAAAGCGGTGGGAAAGAATATTCGCGAGTAAGAGTCAATCTTGGACACCCGGACGTGCATCCTGTTTTCACGCCAGGCACCTGAGCGGCAGTCGTCGAAGCAGCAGAAGAAGCTGGTGCAGTCTTTCCCGTCCAGACACTCGTAGGCATAGTCGTCCTCCTCGTGATACGGCACAATATTGTTCATCTGGAGTAGGGACGTTCCCGGACGGATGTTCACCATGCTAGATGATTTCTGCTGGGGGGGGAAGTTAAACACACTTGTTGTTGGGTTTGCTCTGATTTCCATCCTTAGATTTTTTTTTTTTTTACTTATCTAGGGAAGGTCGACAGAGCTCAATGCTCTTTTCCAGCAACACCCTGCTTCACATTTATACAGTTCCACACATTCACACTGGGAGCTGCTTAGTACAACCACAGTCTTCTACTGTTGGCCACTGGCTGCTGGGGAGTGCCCCAACACTTTGATGTTTTATCATGACTGAAGACTATGAATACCCTAACCCTATCACCATTGGGTAAAGTTTTTTTTTTAAGATCAGGATAAGGATCCTTCATGTTTGAAAGTGTGCTAATGTGTTAGCTGCTGAGTGGTAGGGAATGGCTGTGTGCCTTTTAGCCAGGGTTTCATGCTATCTGGTTAATGAATAAGTGTTGTGATTTGAATATAGCTTACAGGGATTTTCTGTAGGTTCAGTCCCAAAACCTGCTGGTGTCTTGTTAACTGTACAATGGCACATGCCCTCTCTTGCATTCCAAATAAACTGCCAAGTATATGTCTACCTGCCCCCAGGAACCTCAGCCTTACAAAGTCTTTTAAAATGGGATAGATACCATCTGAGTAAAGACCATTGGCATTTTGTCTGCTCAAAAGAAAATCACTGGATAGTTACTGTATTTAGCTCATCCAAACAAGACACCTTCATTTAAAACAGCCCTAAATCTAAATCAATTTGACTTGACTACTAGTATGAGGCTCTCTCACAGTCCTGTCACTAGGTTTTATTGTGGGTACAACAGCCCACTTTACTTGTTCGGATTGGCTTCTAAACTAAGATTTGTGAGCCAGGGAAGATTCATTCATGTAACTCTACAACATCAGAAAATTGGCAAAAGCAGACCCTGTGTTTAAGTTTTCATGCAAGCCCTGTTGGATGGAGTGAGGATGGAGCGCATCTGAAGCCAATTTCTTCTGCCAAACTGGTACACATTGGCACGCGTTCCTCTTTACTTTTGCTAGGCAGATAAGACGTTGCTGTGCTGATAGCCCATGTATTCAAGTTGTAGATGTAGTTTGGCCAAGAAATTGATGCCTGATAGATTTTGTATTGTTGTCCAATAGTGGAATTAAATTCTTTGAATGTGATTTTAAAGAATCTACTGTAACAACCCCATGGGGCCAGTAACCTTTTAATAAGGCTCTAATACAAAGAATACTTTTTGGTCTATATCCTAATCTGATTCAATTCAATTGCAGAACCCTCAAGTGCAGAACTGTAGCACTGTGACAGAGCCTTGTGATACTGTGACTAACATTTTCCACTGACATTAACCAGGAAATGTGCACATTTACAAGATTTATCTTAGGACAGAGTAAATGTATACATTTATCTGACCAATGTCTGTCGGTGGTTCTGCAGAATGAAAACAAAAGCTAATACATTTTCAGACAAGACCTCTAGACGTTGGAATGGCATGGTTTCTGATGTTAGCTCGCCAGACTGTTCATTCCTGTCAGTCTCCTCTTTCCTGAGGAAATAGGTATGAACTAATGCTTTATTCGTTTTTGTTAATTATTTTTACAACAATGTGATGAATTGAAACATTTTAATGCACACAGAAGGGGCATTTTTACATTTTTAAATCATAGCATATGCCCTGGCAGTCAAAAAACCTGCTGAACCAGTATGAGGTTGTGGTGCATTCCCAATAGGAAGCAGTAGCACAAGATACTCCAATGGGAACAAAACCTGCACACCATGAGGAATGTCAGCTGTGATTCCACCCAAGACTAGTGCAATAAATACAGCATATTAAGTCCTCTCCGTGTGATCACTTTGTTTGATTGTCTGAAACAAATCCAGTCATCTACTCACCCTCATGCCAGTTGAAACTCAGGTGAAGCCTGTTAGTCCATATAACACACAGGAGAATCACATGACTGCGCGTGCGCAACCATTTTTCAAAAACTGAAAACAAAGATTTTTCAAAAACAAAGATTTGCGCTAAATAATTTTGTCAATATCTGCCTTTTTCCACTCACTGTGCAATTATTGGCTTCAGGAGACTTCAGTTTTGTTGGAGAACACTGCTACAAAGTTGTGCTGGAAAGCTCCGGGTGTGTTTTATGGACTAACAAACTTCACCTGTGGTTCAACTGGCATGAGGGTGAGTAGATAATGACTGAATTTTCATTTCCTATTCCTTTAATAGGTTTCAAAGACAAAATGATGAAGTACTGCGTACCTGTGCGCTGTTGTTGGCCTTTGCCTTCTTGGTCTGTCTGTTGCTGGTGAAGTAGTGCAGAGTGCCATACTCCATAAGGGCAGCGAAGGTGAAGATGAAGCAGACAGAGACAAACAAGTCCATGGCGGTGACATAGGACACCTTGGGCAGGGACTTCCTGGAGATGGTGCTTAGTGTTGTCATAGTGAGCACTGTGGTGATGCCTGGATGGGACGTCACAGAGACCAATGCAGTCAGGAGAATATCAAATACTGTGAAAATAATGTGGTCTACTGAGATTTATATGTTAAAGCTGCACTAAGCAAGATAAGACACCCAGGCGGCGGTCACATTATAATGCTACACCTTGCCATTGAACTACCCTGTAGTATTCTGGAGGACTTTTATTTTGACAATGTAGTCCTCTGCAATGCCTCGCAAGTACGACCTCTGGGGCGGCCGGTAGGTTTCTCTCTAGCTAGTGAGATTTCAAGGCATAAAATATGTATAATGATGGGCCAAATAACTTGAGAAAAATATCGACAAGACAGAAGAACTCTCCTGTCAACAGTGTGTTAGGTGAGTGTACGTTCCTTTTCGTAAAATATTGACTGAGGTGGCGGATGTGCCGTGTTCAACCGCAGAGTTTCCGTTATGTACATTTTAATTATTGCCACCGCTGCTTCAGAACTTTATGAAATGTCATGAAGTCGCAATTACACGACTCTGCAGAGGGCTTTTAATTTGAAACGACGGATACAGGAAGTGGCGACACCCGGCCGAGGCGAGAGGGAGAGAGAGAAAGAAGAGAAAAAGAGAGAGAAAGGTAGATTAAGGCTGCATTCACACATAGCGTGTTTGATGTGAAAAAAGCGCGGCCTCGTATCAATAAACGATTGCATTTTCAGATGAGTTCGTTAAAATATTTCTCCAAGAAGAGAAATATGCCTGATCTCGATGAGGATAGATAGTCAGGTAACGTTAAGGGAAAGGGAAAGAAATGCCTTCTGGTTCTAAAATATGTAACGTGAGTGGTGGCTACTACAATATTTTAATGTTCTTACTGGTTGCGTGATCAAATATTTGTGATGTGAGAGAATTATCTAACGTTGCTCATTCTCAAATGTAACCTTATTAGACAAGTAGACAGGCAGGAGTAGTGGAGGCGAGTGGAGCAGGAGAGCAGAGTGGAGCAGGAGAGAGGGCAGACAGAGAGGAGAGTGGAGTATGTTCTAAAGTCTGTTTTGCAGTCAAGTGTCACTTTATTTCATATTTTTTTATTACCTATTGATATTCACACCGCCGGCGTACTACGCGCGCACCACCCAGGTACAACAAAACCCTTTCCCCCCACTGCTAAAAAAAATCCTAGAGGAAACACTGAACTGAAGAAAAATAGTGGCTCTTTACTGACCTAAAAAGGAGAAAAGAATATCGTTACTGACAATACCGACCAAGGTAGAGTCAGAAACTCTTTCCCCCCAAAACAACCTGTTATGAAAGAGCAAATCATAGCACACGTCGTCATTTGCTCTCTTTGGTTCGGACTTTATCAAAGTTGCTTTCACACCAAAATGATCCGCACCACGGTGTGAATGGAAGAGGACCGACACCGCCGATTTTTGGTGAACCTTTTGGAAGATTTTGGTCCGCACCCGAGTCCGCATGGCGTGTTCACACCAGTCGAAATGATCCAAACTTAGCAAAAAGGTCCTAAAGTCTGGACCAAATGATGCTGGTGTGAAAGCCACCTAAGTTGTTTAGATTTGGTGAACATTTGGACAAGAGGCACTTAAGTTACTTAGCACTTGGATAGTCTAACTGGCAATTAATCAGGTCACAAGGCAGACTGACACCCTGTTTCAGTTCAACTCTGTAGGATATGAGACTAGATCAAACCCAGAGATGTGCGGGCTGGGACTGCATCCTTGTTGATCCAGAAGGAGACCCAGGACAAGACCACGATCATACTGCATGGGATGTAGGTCTGAATGGTGAAGTAGCCCATCCTCCGACTCAGGTCAAAGAAGATCGTCATGATCACATATTCCCCTGGAAAAAGTAACAGCAAGATAAGAAAGAAATACAACCCAGATAACAACCTCCCCCTACTGCCGGTGACACCAATGCCCCAAATCCTAACAAATTAACCCCTTGAAAAACGACTGGCAAAATGTCCTCTTTCTGAAGGTCTAAAACTCAAACTGGTTCTCACAAGGATAATAGTACAAACACACACACACACAGTGCATGGCCATAATCTCTCACCTGACTGGGTGTGTGCCACATCGGTGGTGTTCCTCAACCCTACAAAGGCAAACTGGTAGAGTCTCCAGTAGCGCTGGTCTGCCACCTCCACCGAGCGCCTCTGCCAGCGGTACATGATCTCATTCTTAGGATAACCATCTGCAGATGCCCACGCGCACACACACACACACGCAGAAGATAAATTATTAGCACCCTCACTGATGTCTATAAGATCCATGAGGCAGCACACATCCAATGTCTGTACTGTACGTCACATTGCACTATGGCGAGGCAAAGGGGAGCATTCAAGATGGAACTGACCAGCTCGGCCTCATGGAATTTCTTGAAATGAGCATGTCTTCCAATGCAAATAATGTGCTGTGTGCACAAAAAGTGAGATAAATACATTTCCCCACCGGGTATTACATGATACATTTACCTACAAAACCTAAGGTTCAATTCCCAACTCACGCAAAGAAGTTTTCTTATTTAACCATGACCCAATCTCGGAACCCATCATCTATCGGTCTGACGACGATTAGACTCTGGGGGCGACGGCCAATATTTGGGGGTTTCCGGTGTAGCCAGCGGACATCCGGGCCAAGACTTTCTCTTCCGTGCGCCGGTCATTGTTTACAGTCCGATTAGCAACTTGAGACGCGAGAATGGATTTGGAGTTGAGAGACGACATCTCATATGCAGATATCTGTTTATAGAGATTAGCCGAAATGTCGTCTGGACCTAAAACACCTACAAAAAGTATCGATCTTTGTGTATTGTGTGGAGAAACGTTCGATTGGCCGTCGCCCCAGAGTCTAATCGTTGTCAGACTGATAGACGATGGGTTCCGAGATTGACCATGACCAAACTCTTACCCTAACTTTAACCAAATTGTTTTAGTTGCCTAAACCTAACCCTAACCCAGACTTTAACCAAAGTTGTTTTACTTGCCTAAACTTAACCATTACCTTTTCATGTGACCGTCAAGTGAAAATGGCGTGTCCAACTACTGTCACATAATCCAATTTGTGCTGGAGGAACGTAATCTTCGCATTATTTGAACCTACAACACGTTATCCGCATCTCAAGAGTTCATGCTCATTTCACAAAATTGTGCGAGACTGCGTCGGAACTGACATCTGTCCTCAACCCCCATGGAATGGTCTTGCATTTTTCACTGGTGCGCGGAGGGTTAAGATCATGACAAGACATGGGAAGCTAAAGCACGATGCAGGAGACGGATGAAGGATGACACAGACAGCATGAATCAGATCGGGGGGGAAAGGGTGCATAATTCATTAGTCTGTCAAGAGGAGATGGGACTGGGTGACCTCCTTTCTCCACCGGTGGAGCAGATGATAGATCGGTACAGGCTTAGAGAGGGCAGCCTCAAGCAGATGGGCCTTTTAGGGCGGGGGGGGGGGGGGGGAGAGGGAGGGCGGGGTGGGGAGAGAAGGACCAGGGCTTAGCCGCTAACACTAGCCCACACAGGAGCCCCCCTCTCTCTGGGCAAAGTTACTGAAGCTGAAGTCGAGATGACGGATTAAAACATGGGAGGGGGGGAAAGCGTTTCGAACACCTACAGCTTGAAAACTCCAGCGGACACGAGTGCTCGTCCATTGGAAAGTTATGCAGCTTAAGGTAGCACTCCGCATTAATAGTCAACCTGACAAAAACAGAATTGTGACAGAAAGAAAGCAAGTCTCAGCGTGTATTACATTGTGGTTTGTGGTGTGATTGAACATAATAAACATGTACATGTCCCTTTTGTCTCTCTTAATTCTACCAACAAATGCAGGAGAAAATAACAATGACCTTTAGATCATGCTTTGACAAATAGTGGGCACCTAAAAGAGGGCTACATGACATATACAGATGCACACACTAAAGCTGCACAAACAACAAAGGTTTCTGAGGAGTTGATAGTTCAAAAACACTACAAAAATGGCTACCAAAGTGGACACCCTCTACATTGGCCGCACGGCACGCCTACCTCAGAGTGTACATCACCCTGCCGTTGCTCCACAGCCTCAGGAGGCGATTTGGAGTGGTGATCCAGTGGGCGTCGGATTTCCGGGAGTTCCTGAAGAACGTGTCGGGAATCCAGATTTTGCCTACCATGTTGCTGTTGAGCATGAGCAGCTTCATGGAGCTGTTGAACTTAAGGCGGCTGTCGTACCACGTCTGGGCAAAGAAGATGTCAATGGTGTATTCCTGCAACAGAGTTCAGAAATTCATGCAAATACAGCCGATAGTAAAAAACTGACTTAAGTTACAGGATACTAGGGTTCAACAGATATGAGTTTATGAGTTTAGACTGAAGTCGGCTATAGCCGATATTTAGTGCCAATATTCCAGTGATTCTCAACCTTTTTCATATCAAGGACCCCTAATTTAGTCCACATTAGGGCCAGACCCTCATTTGATGAGATGTTGTCTCTCGGACCCAAATCTGTCAATATTTTTATTGTTAGATATGATTTTGTCCAGAATTCCATGACTATCTATATTGTAGGTAGAGAGATAACAGAGAAACTATGATCAAAACAGTCATTCTTGTACATTCTCTAATTGTGTTCACCTCTTGTAAATGAAATAATGGGCAAGTTTAACAATTCTGTTGAGAAGTAGAACCCGCACAACGAAGTAATCTTTGACTCTTTATTTCATGACAAAGTTTCGATCCATGATGGATCTTCGTCAGGTCAAATTACAATTGGTTTACAAGTTTAACAATTCATCAACTTCCTGGGGACCCCCTGCAACCCCCTCAAGGACCCCTGGTGGTCCCCGCACCCCACGTTGAGAACCACTGCTCTAAAGGATACTCTTGGAGGACAAACTAGTCTGGCTCACCATGTTAATGGGGTCCACTGGTCCAATGCTGTTGACATACACGGCTGTTTCAATCACTGTTGGCCTCACTGAAACATAACACAAGACCATCTTTATAGACACTGTTAGCAGCAGCTATACATATTTATCAGCAGTGCCAATCCTCTACCACTCTTCTGCAACACTCCTGCTGTGACTTGGTGGGTAAAATGACACCAACCACTGATGAGAGGGAGCAGTGACAGGGTACGAGTTGGGCAAGAGACAAGGAGTAATTAAGAGTGAAATAAGTCTGGGGCCGGTTGCAGATTTTCCTTAAAGTCCGAGTTAAGGTTTCCTTAAAATAAAATCGGTTGCACAAAACACCCTTAAGTCTTCTCCTTAAGGTTTCTTTAAAATGTTCACTTAAGTATTTAAGGTTTTCTCCTTATCTTGGTCTTATACTTAAGGAGTCCCTTAAAGTGAGTTAAACCGTTGCACAAATGGACCTCTTGGATGAACCTCTTCACCAGACTTCTTGAATTAATTTTTGTTGCAATTTCCTCCCACATTCGTTGTTTTCTGTTTGCTGTTATTTGCGGATCAAATTTACTTTTTAGTATGTGCTTTCTTTTATTGTATTCCTCCAGAAGTATAATCTTTTCCTCCTCTGACCAATTTGGTTTTCTTGTCTTCTTTTCTTCTGCCATTTTTTTACTATCTATAGGCCAACTCTGTGAGACGATAACAGGTGAGGTGATAACAGGTATCACAAGCGCAAGTGTAAGCAAACAAACGGTCTCCATGGAAACTACAGAATTTTACCGCTGTAAAATCTCTTTCAATGCAGTAAATGCCTTAACGTTTTTCCTTAACTAAGGAAACCTTTTAAGGGATTCTGTGCAACACCCTTAAGTAAGTCCCTCAGCTAAAGAGAAATTAAGCCTTAAGTGTCATACTTAAGGAGAAAACTTAAGGTGTTTTGTGCAACCGCCCCCTGATCTTTACCACCCCATAGCACAAAAACACTATAATATATCTGTGGGGGGTTAATAGGGTTGATGATCAATACCAATGACTCAACGATTACTTGGCCAGCTGCTGAGATTTAGGGCTGCAACTAACGATTATTTTCATTGTCCATTAATCTGTTGATTATTTTCTCGATTAATCGATTAGTTGTTTGGTCTATGAAATGTCAGAAAATGGTGAAAAATGTGGATCAGTGTTTCCCAAAGCCCAAGATGACGTCCTCAAATGTCTTGTTTTGTCCACAACCCAAAGATATTCAGTTTACTGTCATAGAGGAGGAAAGAAACCAGAAAATATTCACATTTAAGAAGCTGGAATCAGAGAATTTTGACGTATTTTTCTTAAAAAACCGATTAATCGATTATCAAAATAGTTTAAGCTACGACGGCTAAAAAGCCTTGTTCTCAAGGCAAAAAAAGCACATGACAAAGCAGTATTATTATTCCAGTATGGTGATAGATTACCTCTTCACTAGATGTTTCTGTTGCATCTCTGTTCCAATTAGACTAGCTTACTCCTCTCTTTCCCTGGTATACTAGTCACTATCAACCATGAACCATGTGTCCCCAGCCATTATTTAAAGCATTCTGCACTTCCGTTTGATCATTTTATGCTGTAGAGACAGAAACTGAGCCACAAATGCATAATTGATAAAAAAAAAAAGACAATGGGATTCTTGAGTATGAGTTTAAAACAGTAGGCTATTTTAGAAGCTACTGTATATATAATGTCCCTGGTGGTGGCAACACTTTACATTTAACACTCAGCTCTCTCTGTACTATCAAACGCCACAGAATCATGAGTAGAGACACAGTAATCCTCCAGCATTAAACTGCTTTGATCTAACCGGTCCCTTTACACAAGCAATCCTAATGAAACCTGCTCCTTACACCGACACTCTGCCTTACCATCAATCAACGACTTTGCTCCGCTACATCCTAGCCAATGTGCAATCAATCTGCTTAAAGAGCTTCACAAGAGCCGAGACACTGTACACATGCTGCTTTCTAAGAATAGGCTAGAGCTGGCAATGGGGGCCAATCAATGTAACTAAGAACATAAATAACTATAGATTTACACGCATGCCTGATTTAGACCACGCATGTCAGCTTTCAGCCCAAATCATCATGAAGAGCCATGTCAGCACTTTGATATCATGGGGAACTTGGCACTTTAAGGAGATCTTATATGTTTCATACACTGCGTTTACATGGACTTGAGTATCCCGGTTATGATCGGGTTTTTGAAGCATCCCGTTTTTTGTGTTCGCGCATGTAAACATCATATCCCGATTTCAGAAACCTGGATAAGCCCTTATCCCGGTTTTGAGAAACCCGATTATGCTAGCCGGAGTACGAGTATGATCAAAACCGGGACGAGCCTCATAACCCGGGATACTCAAGTCCATGTAAACGCAGTCATAGAGGGATCTGATAGCACCTTGTTTTCTTGTTAAGACTATTTTGAAACAATGGATTTACCCTTATTACTGTGGACAGCTGACATAGTGTTACCAAAAAAAACAGATTTCCAGAAGATGCACTGTACTTGCCTCCGATATCGGGCCGTAGTTTGTTGTCGTAGCCCAGCAGCAGTTTGTTCAGGATCAAGGTCACGTCGCTCTCGTAGACCTTCGGCGATAAAACCCAAGTCTTATTTATGGGGACGTCTTCGTAGTCCTCGTCCTCCTGTTTGCTGGGCCCGAACGCCGCACTGGGGAGAGGGAGGAGGGATAATTTAAGGGACAGAGGGAAGAGACCGTGGGATTGATTGGATGTGTGTGGATACCAGAGAGTATGGAAAGAGTGTGAAGGGAGGGAGTGGAACGGCTTTGCAGTAGTGTCAGTAGTGATAGAATTTCATTATTATCAGGGTGGAAAAGCCTCTGAAACAGCATTTTAGACCGTCATGGGACACTAAAACTCTCCACTGAAACCCACACTAATGGAATTCTTTTAGTGTCAAAACATAATTGAGTAAATAAAATATGCAAGAAAATAAAATTTCATTGCACACTTTTCAGACTCTTTTTATTTAGCTGTGGTAAGGAGGAACATCCATCATGACACGCTGATATCCAATATTTATCCGATATATGGCCGTTATCTGCAAACCAATATATCAATCTAACTGTGGTGTTTTGGTCAGAAACCTTAAAGCTGCACTACATAGGATTTTGAAAACAATTTGCATTTTGGGTAGTCTCTCAAAATATTTGTTGAAGCATTTGTGAGCCAAATTGCGATAGATAGTTCCTGTTCATTCATTCATTGTCTTTCCTCGCTCATTTCTTTTCAGGGTCACAAGGGGGCTGGAGTAGGGGTGGGCGATATGGCCCTAAAATAATATCACGATATTTCAGGGTATTTCTGAGATAATGATATTCTTGACGATATGACAAAATACTGAACAATATTTTTATTATTAATTTCAAGAACATACAATTGCAACAAAATAAGTGTTATAGTTTTGTATGTCAGCATAAACGTAACAGTTTGCCTTCAAATATTCAGTGAAAACTAAACAAAAATTATCTCTCAGTTCTTTAGTTTGTAAACAGCAACAGTAACTCAGATTCAGATTCAGATTCTGTTTTTTGAACTCACAGTAGCTGTTATTTAATATTGCCACTATTTTGCCATTATCACAATATGATTTTTTAAAAATCATATTAAAAAATTTAGTTTAGAGTCTATCCCAGCATGCATTGGGTGGAAGGCAGGGAGATCGGTGTCCAGTCCATCACAGGCCTGACACAGATAGACAGACACTCACATTCATACCTATGGGTAATTGTGGGACTGACTGTGGGAGGAAACCCAGGAGAACACGGGGCAAACATGCAAACTCCACACAGAAAGAACTGGAGCCGGGAATGGAACCTGGGACCTTCTTGCTGTGAGGCCACAGCGCTAAACGCTCCATAGATCATGTTGTGCATAAGTAGTTCCACCCCTCCTCTCCGTTTAGTCCAGTATTATTACAGGAATCTCCAAGGACGAAAACAAGATTTTGCTTATGAGGCATTTATTTGTTTTGTGCTTATTCAGCAAGCCTGAATAGGCTTTCTCAACAAACACTGAAAGTACCCTAAAGTCTTATAATTAGAACCTATTTATATAATGATCACTGCCATCAATTTCACTGAAGCCCATTCTCAGTAATCTTGCTGTTTCTGCAGTGTGGACTAGTCATGCAGCGTTTCTACACCATGCTCTTATTCTAGTGAGTCTAAGTCACTTGTACAAATAGTGTCAGGATTGAGAATCCCATGCAAACAGATGGAGGCTTTTAGTGTGCAAGTTAGGGAATGAAACAGAGCTGTAGGCAGGTTTGTGAGTCTCTCTTTTCAGCTGCCCTGCCATGTTGTTTCTATAACAGGCCGTTACACACGACTGAACTCTCAGCCGGTGCCAAGGTGTGCTGCTGCTGTTTTGTGTTAATGAACATGGATCTAATACCGTTAAGGGACCCGAGGACTTGGCACTGAGCCGAGGCCGTTCAACAGCCCCTTCCCCAGACTGCCTCTAATTACAAAGGACACAGCCAAAGCCATGGCAAAAAAAACAAAAAAACCCAGTGCAGCAGAAGTGAACCCACTCTATGCTATTATTTGGACACAATGATGACATTGCACAAGGCTACACAAGCTGACTTTGTTTATCTGCACCCCATCATTTAAGAATGACTGGTCTACTGAATACGCATTATTCAAAAAAAACAGCAGTGCCAACAATTTTTGCACTTTTGTTGCCAAACATTTTGCAAACTCGAATTTATGTTTGCTTCTAATTAGACACTTCAAAGCATATACTCCAACAGCTGTGCAGCTGCGAAGGAGAAATCACCCACATGATCCCATTTTAACACTGTTCAAAATTTGAATTTCTGGGTCTCAATCAGTATATTAACAGTGTAACGTGTGGGTGATTTATGAAAAGAACGAATGATACACTGATTCATTTTGTTGTTTGATGGTGTATCTTTCTTATTCCCATGAATAACTGGCCAAACGTAGAAGACGTGACGTCACCAAGATATCTTTTTGCACAGACGTTGCACAACAATAGTAGAAGTAGATAAGGCAGGTTGAGGGGAAATGGATACACCAAAAAAGTAATTAGCCTACGTCACATAATAACTCCTGGAATGCATTGAACATCACAGATTGATGATATCTAACAGTGGAAGAGTATCTGAGAGGATTCTTTTAAAGTATAGACTCTCCTTATTGATGTATGCAATTAGAGCAGTGGTTCTCAGCGGGGGGGTCCGGGGACCACCAGGGGTCCTTGAGGAAGTTCCAGGGGGTCCCCAGCAAATTGAAAAACTGTAAAACTTCAGCATTGTTTCATTTACAAGAAGTGAACACAATTAGAGAATGTAGAAGAATGACTGTTTTGGTCATAGTTGCACTATTATCTCTCTACCTACAATACAGATAGTCATGGAATTCTGGACAAAATCATATCTGACAATAAAAATACACTCAGATTTGGGTTTGAGAGACAAAATGTTATCAAATGTGGACTAAATTAGGGGTCCTTGATATGAAAAAGGTTGAGAATCACTGAATTAGAGGCATATCAAGCATAAATTGGACCATTCAGCATGTTGGTGATGAGGTGGGAACATGATTCATGCACTTGTTTCATAATTGAAATACATTTTTGCCCTGATTAAAGTTTCACTTTCGGAAACACAATCCATTCCCACGAGGTTTGGCTAAGCTACGGGAATAGCCCCTTTTTTAAATAATGAAATGTGCAAGTGTACTATATGTTTCGTTCATTATTAAACTTTGGTTTCGCAGGCTGGCTGGCGGGTTTCAGAGCGCATCTTTAAAAATCGGTAAGCCGGGGTTAAGCTGAATCTTCACGCTTTTATGCTGGTGTGTTGATTCAACTCGGAGCCTTGGAGACAGTTAGTGATGATTCACTGAGTCCACCACCAGTTCTGTCCGTCTCAGCATGTGCATCCTCAGGGTTTTTTTTTTTTTTTTTTTTTTTCCTCAGCGTGATCTGTTCTAGCAAGTTGCGTGGCAAGCTAAAAGCCGACGAGGCATGTGCCGTCACCACTGGCCACCGGGTCCGAGGAGCAGAGTTCCCCTGAGCTCCCGGGTCGAGTGCCTGTTCACTGCCTACGCACCGCATCGCATTCACCAGCAAATTCTGAGGTTCTTTAGAGAAGGAATGAATGGACGAATGATCAAAGGGACAGAAATTTGTGAAGGAGGCTTTCCTATATATTCAGCAAAGGGTATAATGTCATCTTAGCACCTCTGGTGTCTGTTGAGGTTTTTTTGCACGACTTAGGCATTCTTGACAAAATGTCAAAATGAAGAGTAAAACCAATCAGAGGGGGTAAATATAATTAGAGGTAGTATTTCCTTGCCTGATTCTGAACATATACAAAAATGGTTTTGCAGAGATTTTGTCTAGGAAAAGTCATGGAGGGACATTTTGAAAACTGAGATGTTTCATTCTGAAATTCTAAAACAGCTGTCCAATTAGGGCTGGGCGATAATTCAATATTATCGTTTATCCTCTTTCAGTGGAATCATATGAAGATATTTTAAGACACACATTTCTGCTGTCTAAATTGATGATGACAAGCAAATTTTACTTAAAAACTCTCATAACATGAGGTATGGTAGGAATATTATTTGAATATTTCTGTTTTGTTTGACATCACACTTAACATCACCATTCAGTTCAATGAGATGAACATTAATTTGATTATTTAACGTGATTTTGCATATATGAACCATATCGTGATATATATTGATATCAAGAAAAATCCTTATGATTATCATGATATTGATTTCAACCATATTGCCCAGCCCTATGTCCAATTGACCATGCCTTGGCCTTTCTAGCGTTATATCAGGCTTTTATAACATACAATAGTTTATATCATACTTTTTATTTTCTTTGTCAAAACAGTTATCAAAGATGAAACAGTCTAAACAGTCTATATACCATAGTGTACATTCCACTGCTGTTAATGAAATGTCTTTTTTGACTTTATTTTTACACTACACCTACAGGAATGTCATTCCTAAGGGAATTACAGCACTGAGAACTTAACTTTTCTATTGAATTTTAAAATGAGTGTTTATTACTTGCAGCAAGATGCTTTTGGAAAATCAATTTTGACCATATATTTACCCAGCTTTCCCATGCCGTGCTCAAGGGCACCTCAGCAATAAGTGATTAGGGGAAGAGTGAGCATTTCTCATTCACTCCCTTCCCTTCACACATTTTCTACACTGGTCTGGGGACAGGCATCTTCCGGTCACCCATCACTTTTCCATGACTTCCCATAAGTAAAGAAATTTACATAAATAAGTTGGAGGTCTCCCATAAAAAAGCTAAAAATGTTCTTCCTTCCTGGGTGGTTAATGGCATTTTTCTAAAAGGATCAACAGTCTGGTGTCCACTCCAGATAATGGTTTGTTACAGGCTGTTTTGTTCTACCTTTGCAGTATTGGACACTATAATGGACCTCAATTAAGGTTTTTCACTCTTGTTACGCAACACGATTGGCTGAATAAAGAACTGTAATGGATAGTCAGTGGACAGGCAGCTTCTAGCTATCATCTCTGGATTTTTAAAGGAATAGCTCACCCAAAAATGAAAATTCTGTCATCATCTCCTCCCCCTCATGCCAGTTGAAACACAGGTGAAGTTTGTCCATATAACACACAGGGAGGTTGCCAGCACAACTCCATAGCAGCCTTCTCCAAAACAACTGAAGTCAGTGGGGACCAGTTCTTCAGAGTTCCAAAAAGACCTACAGTATATTTACACCATCATTTAGTGCAAATCTGAACTACAGCTGATTGATTTGCAACAAATAATGGTGTATAGGTCTTTCTATTCACAGTGTGATTGTTTGGCTGTTTTTGTTTTGGAACTCTAAAGAACAGGTCCCCATTGACTTCAGTTGCTTTGGAGAAGGCTGCTACCAAGTTGTGCTGGCAACCTCCCTGTGTGTTATATGGACTAACAAATTTCACCTGTGTTTCATTTGGAATGATGATAAGTAGATGATGACAGAATCTTCATTTTTGGGTGAACTATTCCTTTAAGCTTGTACGACTAGGCCTGTCCTGACAGTCACAATTCATATCTCCGCCTCCATATTACACTAAAGATAATGGTTTTGACTGAAGCAGAGATAAGGGAGTCAGTGATATCTGTGACTTGCAAGGATGAAAATCATCCATCCATCCATCAAGACTGGGATTATCGCTCTGAAATTCTACTGCTGGCTTGAGACAGATTCAGGCTCTTTGTATGTTATAGGAGATGTTTGACTTGTTATCCACCACTATGAATTCAGACGACTGATTGGATTTTGACGAAACGTTGGGGAATGATGCATGTCATTGTTCCGGTCCGCCATTTTCAAAATGACACTCATTGGCCTACGGGGGGCGCTACAATGTTTGTTTACTTGTTACTGATTGGCCCATGATGTGCCTGCATCATTCGTGGGGGGGGGGTTTGACACATTTACTTGTTTTAAAATAAACGCACATTCAATATAGTTTATATACAGCACAACATTTATCCAATATCTACATCGTTTTTCATACCTTCACAGTATTGGGCCTCAAAGGAGGGGATTGATGGGTATAACGCAACATGATTTGTTGAATAAGAGTGTAAGAGTGTAAGCGATAAGAGCAGGCCTGTCCTGACAGAGTCACAAGTCATAGCCTACCTCCGCCTCCATATCACACTGCTCGGGAAAGATAATGGCTTTTGACTGAGGCAGCGATAAGGGAGTCAGTTATATCTGTGACTTCCAAGGATGAAAAACCAGCCATCCATCAAGACTGGGATTATTGCTCTGACATTCCACTGGTGCCTTGAGATAAGATTCAGGCTCTCTTTAATGTTACTTTAAGACAATCCCTACTGTATGAATCCCTTCATTTGTCCTAGTTGGCAAACTTAACCGCAGATGTTTTGACTTGTATTTAATTAAAAATGAAGACACCGGGTTGGTTTGTGTGACTGAAATGAAACGCCTATCCACCACTAAAGCAGTGGAGATTGATGCAGGCATATTGCTCAAGGTTGTTCTGTGATACCGGGGGCATTGCCTGATGAAAGACAGGAGCATTACCTCGCCAAATGTTTTCTTATACACGCCAGGGCCGTATACCTAGCAAAATGACCCGCTGGAAAATGAAACAATAGCATACACGAGGCATACGTCGGGCTAATTGATTCCTGTTGAGGGCAACGCACGCGAGCAAAGACAAAGTAGAGGCGGCAACATCTGGAACCGTTATCGTGTCAGTAGGCTACAAAACCAGTCGGCGACTAGCTACGGTGCCTTCCTTCATTCAGCATCACGGTAGATATCCCTCGCTCATTCACACCAATGCAAACTTACCAGAGTCCGAGGAGCGCGAGCAGCAGCCAGGGATTCATCGCTTTGCCTTTGACATGCTGCTGCAGAGCTCGTGCCAGAACGGCGAAAACCCCGCGGTTCATTTTTTTTTTTTTCTTTTTTTTTTCTCCCAAAAGCAGCAGCCGAACGAAACTGAACGGTGTCACGGCCAAAAACTAAAGAGAGAGAGAGAGAGAGAGAAAAAAAAAATTCCTCGTCGTCAGGTAGCCGGTGAAGTGTTGTCGAAGCGACGGTTAATTCTACCAGTGGTTGAATGTCGGAGATGCATACATTATGTTTATGGAGGAGGAGGATGGGGGGGCAGACCGGAGAGGCTGCCTGGGCTCCAGCTTGCAAGCCGCTGACTCTGCTCTAGTGGCTCCGCAGTGTCGTTAACAGGCTTTTTTTTCTTTTCTTTTTTTTTTTTTTCTTTTATCTTTGAAAGGAAAGGTGCGTCGGTCACAATCATTTTTTTTATTCTTTAGTAATGTTTTAACGACGGTTGATGGTTGCCCTCGTGCTCTATTGTTTTCACCAGTGATTTTTTTTTTTTCACCTTTAGGGAATGTCAGCAGAGCAGAGGGGGGGGGGGGGGGGGGTCTTGCTCAAGGGCACCTGGACTGTGCTTGTGGAGGGAGGGGAGAGTGCTCCTCATTCACTCCCATACATAAATCTGATATATGACAAAATATGTAAACTACATATATAGCGTATATGTCCATGTATGTCTCACACATATATGCGTATAGATGTGATGTAGGCTACATATAAGTCACCATATATATACGCATATA